>NW_026576619.1:90000-122500 GCF_028641065.1 Leucoraja erinaceus
AGACGGGGGGTGCGGGACGAGAGGGGGGAAGGGGGAGGGAGAGGAGGGAGGGGAGAGAGGGGTGGGGGAAAGAGGGGAAGTGGAAGGGAGAGAGGGGGGGGGGGGAGAGGGGGGGGGGAGAAAGAGGGGAAGGTGGAAGAGAGAGAGAGGGAGGGGGAGGAATGAGAAAGCAGAACAGGAGCGTTTGAAAGTTAAACTAGGTCACTTCATCAGCTGAGGTTGAGCTGTTGTCTTTAAACCTTTGCAGCGCCGGGCAGTCAGACCAGGAGTGATGTCTGAATCCCAGTCATACAGTCATCCAGCAGGGAAACAGACCATTCGGCCCGACGCCTCCGTGCCGCCCAACTTGCCCCATCTCCATTCCCCTTCCCCCCTACCCCCCCTCTTGGCTCAAATCCATCTCAACCTGCAGCAAGAAAGATCTGCAGGTGCATTAGGGTTTAGGCTAACCCACCCCAGCAGTGCGGCGCTCCCTCCCCCCCCCCCCCAACGTGCGGCGCTCCCTCCTTCCCCCCACCCCCCCGTGCGGCGCTCCCTCCCCACTGTTCTGCCACCCTGGGGGGGGCCGAGACTGCGAGACACGATCAAGCTGAACCATATTGCCCCGCATTTGCCTTCCCCGGTCTCTGTGACCCGCTGCTCCCCGCCTGGCGGAGGTTGGTCTTCCCTCAACAATGGAGTCGCTGCAATCCCAGCATCCATTGCTGCAGGGAAAGTCCTCTATCTGTGGAGCTTGAGACAAGAAACCCTCGCTTCATCTGCCCCTCCCCTCCCCCCTGCCCCTCCCCACCCTCCCCCTCCCCCTCCCTTCCACCCCCTCCCTATCCACCTTCCCCCATCCCCACCCTCTCTCATCACTCTCCTCACCTCCATCCCATCTCCCCCCCCCACATCTCTCCACCCCCAGTCTCACCCTCTTAACTATCCCCCCCCCCCCCCATTCTCCTCCCCACAGCCCCTCCTCCCCCCCTGTCCTTCACCCCCCCCCCCATCACCCCCCCCCCCCCCCCCCCCCCCCCCCCCCCCGAGTCTCTGGTCCTTTGTCCGCGCCAATGACCCGCTCTATCACAGTCACACGACGCGGTAAACAGGCCCTTCGGCCCAACGTGCCCGTACCGACCAACATGTCCCAGCTACCTCATCCCACCCGCCCGCTGAACCTTTCCTGTCCATGTACCTGCCCTGGATGAGGAAGGACAGGGAGGAGAGGCAGTGGGGCGTGATCGAGGGGAAGAGGGAGAGGGGGATAGAGAGAGGGGGGATAGGGGAGAGAGGGATAGAGGAGGGATAGAGAGAGGGGATAGAGAGAGAGAGGGGAGATAGAGAGAGAGAGGGGATAGAGAGGGATAGAGAGAGGGAGATAGAGAGAGAGAGAGGGATAGAGAGAGATAGAGAGAGGAGAGAGAGAGAGAGAGAGAGAGAGAGAGAGGGAGAGAGAGAGAGAGAGAGAGAGAGAGAGAGAGAGAGAGAGAGAGCGAGAGAGAGAGAGAGAGGAGAGAGGAGAGAGGGAGGGGGAGAGAGAGGGGGGGAGAGAGGGGAGAGAGAGAGGGGGAGAGGGGGAGAGGTCGAGGGAGGGGGAGAGAGGGAGAGAGAGGGATAGAGAGAGGATAGATAGAGAGAGGGATAGAGAGAGGGATAGAGAGAGGGATAGAGAGAGGGATAGAGAGGACAGATAGAGAGAGGGATAGAGAGAGGGAGATAGAGAGAATGGGAAGAGTGAGCGGGAGAGAGGAGAGGGAGGGGGAGAGAGGGAGGGAGGGAGGGAGGAGAGAGAGGGGGATAGAGAAGGAAAGTGGGAGAGCGGGGGATAGAGAGAGAGGGAGGGAGAGGAGAGAGGGATGGGGAGAGGGAGGGGAAGAGGGGGGAGAGTTTGAGGAAGGGCGTTCAGGAGTCGCCGCTCCCGCAGAGCCGACGTGAGCTGCCTGTAGACCGGGGTCTCCATTGTCCCCGCTCCCAGGGGGATGAAAGGAATCGGACAGCGAGGTTGAAGGGAATGATTCACATTCCTCACACAGCCCGGGACAGTGGCCAGAGGACAGGGGAGCCTCTGTGTGAGCGAGTAAAACCATCTCCTGTCAACTTGGCCCCTCTCACCTTCTCGCCCCCCCCCCCCCTCTCTCCAGTTCTTTAACGTTTCCACTCTGCGGGGAGAAAGGTTGCGACTGTCTACCCTCTCTTGTGGCTGAGGGTCCCTCGGCTTCCCCCGGGCGCGGGCCGGCGAACAGATACCGGGGGCCAGACCTGCCGGCGCTGCCCGAGACGGTGGGCCGGTGAGGAGAGACTTTGGTGAAGGGGAGACTGGCGGTGATATGAGCGGATGGGGGGTGGGGGGGTGAGAGGGGGGTAGAGAGGGAGAGGGGAGGGGTGGGGTGAGAAGAGGGGGGAGGGAGGAAAGAGAGCGAGAAGGGTGGGGGTGAGTGGAGGGGGCAGAGCAAGGGGCGAGGGACAGGGATTTAGAGTATGGGATGGGGGGGTAGGGTGGGAGCAAGGCGAACAAGAGGGGTGCAGGGGTGTGAACGGAAGGGGGGGGGCGTGGAGTGATTGGGGGGGGGGTGAGGAGGAGGCATGGGGCGCTGATGAAAGGGCGGAGGGGGGGGGACGAGGTCTAGTTCCAGAGCCCCCGGTAACCCGCCGACCCGGCCGCCATACATCGGTTGGGGAGGCTGGAAGTGGGGGGGGGTTGGAGAGAGTAGGAGAGGTAGGGATGAGGGGGGGGGCGCAGAGTGAGGTGTGGAGAAGAGAAGAGTGTGGAGGGAGTGGAAGGGAAGAAGACGGAGGGGTGAGTTTGAGAGAGGGGTAAAGAGGAGGGGGGAGAGAGGAGAGTAGTGAGTGGGAGAGTGGGTGGGGTGGTAAGATAAGGGGGGTGAGAGGGGTAGTGTGAGACGAGGGAAAGGGGGGAGGGTGATGAGAGGAATGGAGGGAGTGAGGGGGAGGTGAGTGGGGGTGGGGGGGGTATTCTCAGGCCGGGGGAGAGGGAGTGAGAGGAGGGGGTAAACCGAAGGGGGATGAGAGGATGGGTGGTGAGAGGGTGTGGTAGGTGAAACGAGGAGAGGGGTGGGGTTTCTCTTAGGTGGGAGAGGAGGGGGGGGTGAGAGGCAGGGTGTGGTGGGGGGGGTGGATAGGGGAGGTAGAGACGGGGGAGAGTGGGGTGGGGGGGGGGGGGGGTATTCTCAGGCCGGGGGAGGCCCAGAACTGACTCTCACCATGTTCCCCCCCTGTCGCCTCTACAGGACAGAATGTTTTGCTGCGCGTTTCTCTTCCTGTTTGTTGCGGGAACCCTGCGTCGCTGGGCCGCTGTTGAACGCTGCTCACGGTGAGTGGGGTCCCTGTCCTGGGGTAACCAGGGCACCCCCCCCCCTCCATCCCCACCCCCCCCATCCGTACCTCCCCTCTCCCCCTCCCCCTCCCCTCTCCCCCCTCTCTCCCCTCTCCTCTCCTCTCTTTCCTCTCTCTCTCTCCCCCTCTCTCTATATCTCTCTCACTCCCTCTCTCCTCTCTCTCCCTCTCTATCTATCTTTCCTTCTCCCTCTCTCTCCTCTCCCTCTGTCTCTCTCCCTGCCCTCTCCTCACCTCTCCCCCTCCCCTCTCCCCCTCTCCCCCTCTCCCCCTCCTCTCCTCCCCTCCCTCCCCCCTCGCCCTCTCCCCCCTCTCCCCCTCCCCCCTCTCCCCTCTCCCCTCCTCCCCTCTCCTCTCTCCCTCTCTCTCCCCCTCCCCTCTCCCTCTCCTCCCCTCTCCCCCTCCCACACATCTAGCGGCAGGTGGGAGCCCCTCTCCCCTCTCTCCCCTCTCCCCCGTCTGCTGTACGAATCCCTTATCCCTCCCCCTCTCCCCTCTCCCCTCTCCCCCCCCCCCCCCCCCTCCCCCCCCCTCTCCTCCTCCTCTTCCCTCTTCTCCCCTCACCTCCTCTCCCCTCCTCTCACCCCTCCCCTCTCCCCCCCTCTCCCCTCTCCTCTCTCCCCTCTCTCCTCCTCCTCTCCTCCCTCTCCTCCCCCCTCTCTCTCCCCTCTCCCCTCTCCTCCTCTCCCCTCTCCCTCTCCCCCCTCCCTCTCTCCCTCCTCCCCCTCTCCCCTCCCCTCTCCATCCCCTCTCCCCTCTCACCTCTCCCCTCCCCCCCCCTCACCTTCTCCCCCTCCCCCCCTCTCTCTCTCCCTCCCTCTCCCTCCTTTGTTTTACATTCTCTCTCCCCCTCCCTCCCTCTCTACCCTTTATTTGAGGTGCGGGCGCGTGTATAACCATATAACAATTCCAGCACGGAAACAGGCTACTCGGCCCTTCTAGTCCGTGCCGAACACGTATTCTCCCCTAGTCCCATCTACCTGCACTCAGACCATAACCCTCCATTCCTTTCCCATCCATATAACTATCCAATTTATTTTTAAATGATACCAATGAACCTGCCTCCACCACTTCCACTGGAAGCTCATTCCACACACAGCCACCACTCTCTGAGTAAAGAAGTTCCCCCTCATGTTACCCCTAATCAGCCATGATCATATTGAATGGCGGTGCAGGCTCGAAGGGCCGAATGGCCTACTCCTGCACCTAATTTCTATGTTTCTATGTAAACTTCAGTCCCTTAATTCTCAAATCATGTCCCCTTGTTTGAATCTTCCCTACTCTCAGTGGGAAAAGCTGGTCCCCGTCAACTCTGTCTATCCCTCTCATCATTTTAAAGTAGGCGTGGGTTAGCCGCTGTTTTTCGGGCCGAACGTCCCCCCCTGCTGCTGATTGTCCATTTCTGACCCGGCGCAGATGAGGGCGATGAGCTGTCGGTGACCACGGGCACCCGGACGACGATACGGGCAGTTCTCGGGGGCTCGGTCACCATCCCGTGCTTCGCCAGCTACGCCCGACGCCCGCTGTCGCCCGCCGCCCCGCGCGTCAAGTGGAGTCTGATCCGCGACGGCAGCGAGTGGGACATCCTGGTCGCCACCGTGCAGAAGGTCAAGGTGAGCGACGGCTACCGGCGGCGGGTGGAACTGCCCAACTACCTGGCCACGGCCACAGACGTGTCTCTCGCCATCCACCGGCTACTCCACAACGACACCGGCATCTACCGCTGCGGCGTCCAGCACGGCATCGAGGACGCGCAGGACCTGGCGCGACTGCAGGTCAAAGGTAACGCTGACCTCCGGTCCGTCCCGCCCCCGGCCCACTCCGGCCCCCGGCCCCACTCCGCCCCCCCCCCCGGCCGACGTCGGGGCGAAGAGTGGGGTCGGAGGGCGAGGTTAACCGGGGTTGAGGGAGCGCCGCGCTGGGGACGGGGTTGGGGAGTGAGGGAGCGCCGCGCTGGGGGCGGGGTTTTTAGGGTATGAGGGAGCGCCGCGCTGAGGGCGGGGTTGGGGTGAGGGGATCGCCGCGCTGGGGGCGGGGTGGGGGTGAGGGAGCGCCCGCGCTGGGGGCGGGGTTTGGGGGTGAGGGAGCGCCGCGCTAGGGGCGGGGTTGCGGGTGAGGGAGCGCCGCGCTGGGGGCGGGGTTGGGGTGAAGAGAGCGCCGCGCTGGGGGCGGGGTTGGGGTGAGGGAGCGCCGCGCGCTGGGGGCGGAGTTGTGGGATGAGGGAGCGCCGCGCTGGGGGCGGGGTTGGGGGTGAGGGAGCGCCGCGCTGGGGGCGGGGTTGGGGTGAGGGAGCGTCGCGCGGGGGCGGGGTTGAGGGGGTGAATTGCGCCGCGCTGGGGGCGGGGTTGGGGAGTGAGGGAGCGCCGCGCTGGGGGCGGAGTTGAGGGTGAGGGAGCGCCGCGCTGGGGGCGGGGTTAGGGGGTGAGGGTGGGCGAGCGCTGGGGCACTGGGGGGGGTTGGGGGGGTGAGGGAGCGCCGCGCTGGGGGCGGGGTTGGGGGTGAGGGAGCGCCGCGCTGGGGGCGGAGTTGAGGGTGAGGGAGCGCCGCGCTGGGGGCGGGGTTAGGGGTGAGGAGCGCCGCGCTGGGGGGACCCCGTGCGGGGTTGGGAGTGAGGGAGCGTCGCGCTGGGGCGGGGTTAGGGAGGGAGGGAGCGCCGGCTGGGGGGTGGAGCCTTGGGGATGAGGGAGCGCGGAGACGGTCTGGGAAAGACATCAGCGGATGAGGGAGCGCCGCGCTGGGGGCGGGGTTGGGGGGGGTGAGGGAGCGCCGGAGCTGGGGCGGGGGCTGGGAGTGAGGGAGCGCCGCGCTGGCTGGCGGGGGTTGAGGAGTGAGGGAGCGCCGCGCTGGGGCGGGGTTGGGGATGAGGGAGCGCGGAGACGGAACGCTCTATAACGGGACCCCCCTCCCCGGTCTCTCCAGGAGTTGTCTTCCATTACCGGGAGGCGGTGGCCCGCTACGCCTTTAACTTCAGCCGCGCCCAGCGGGTCTGTGAAGACATTAGCGCCCGGATCGCCACCCCGGAGCAGCTCGACGCGGCCTATGCTGGCGGCCTGGAGCAATGTGACGCTGGCTGGCTCTCAGACCAAACCGTGCGGTGAGTGGCGACCCGACACGACCCGACACGACTCGACCCGACTCGACCCCCACGCAACCCTACCCCGACCCCGACTCGACCCCGACTCGACCCTAACACGACCTCGACTCCGACACAACCCCGACACGACCCGACCCCGACACGACCCGACCCCGACCCCGACCCGACCGACCCTACCACGACCTCGTCACGGTGACCCGACCCCCACACCTACCCCGACCCCGACACGACCCTGGGGACTCAACCCTAACACGACCCCCCACGACCGACTCCTCCCCCGACCTCGACCACAACCCCGACTCCTCAACCCCAACCCCGACCCCTCGACCCCACCGACCCGGGGTGACCTCCTTGTGGGGTTGGGTCCCCTCTATCCTCCCCCCCTCTAGTGGTTCAGTCCCTCTCACCCCCCCCCCACCCCCACCTCCTCCCTCTCCTCTCTCCTCTACCCCCCTCTCTCTCTCCTCTCCTATCTCTCCCCTGGACAATTCTCCCCGGGGTGCGGAACTCCGGACCTCTCTCTCCCCGCCTGGCTCCCCTCTCCTCTCCTCTCTCCTCTCTCTCTCTCTCCTCTCTCTCCCCCCTCCTCCCTCCATCCCCCCTCCCCCTCTCCCCTCTCCTCCCCCCCTCTCTCACCCCTCTCTCCATCCTCCCCTCCTCTCTCCCTTCTCTCCTCCTCTCCCCTCCCCCCTCCCCTCTCCTCTCTCTCTCCTCCTCTCTCTCCCCCCCTCCTCTCCTCTCCTCTCTCTCTCTCTCCCCGTCTCCTCTTTTCTCTCTCTCTCTCTCCGTCTTCCTCTTTCTCCCTCTCCTCTCCCCCTCCCCTCTCCCTCCCTCTCTCCACCTCCCTCTCTCTCCTCCCTCCCCTCTCTCTCCCTCCCCTCCCCTCTCCTCCTCTCCTCCTCTTTCCTCCTCTCCCTCCCTCCCTCCCCTCTCCCTCTCCCTCTCCTCTCCCTCTCCCCTCCTCTCCTCCTCTCCTCCTCCCTCCCTCTCCTCCCTCCCCCTCTCCCTCCTCTCTCTCTCCCCTCTCTCCCCTCCCTCTCTCCTCTCCCTCCCTCTCCCTCTCCCCCCTCTCTCTCCCTCTCCTCCTCTCCTCCCCTCCCCTCTCCTCTCTCCTCTCCTCATCCTCTTCTCCCTCCCCCTCTCCGCTCCCTCTCTCTAGCCCCCCGTCTCCTCCCCCTCTCTCCATCCCCTCCTCTCTCCTCCTCTCCTCCCTTCCACCCGTCTCATTCTCTCCATCCCCACTCCCCAGTCTCTCTCTCCTCCCCCTCTCTTTAGACCCCTCCTATCTCCCCTCTCCCTCCCCCTCTCTTTCTCCCCCCACTCCCTCTCTCCTCCCCTCCGTCACCCCTATTAGAAACATAGAAATTAGGTGCAGGAGTAGGCCATTCGGCCCTTCGAGCCTATTCTCTCCCCCCACCCCCTCTCCCCCCTCCCTCTCCCTCCCCCCCTCTCTCCCCATCTCCCTGTCGCTGCGAGGCCGCGGATCAGCCGGTAAACCGTGACCCCTGTTTCTCTCCCCCCCCCCCCCCCCCCAGGGCTCCTGTTCATCGGCGACTCGGACAAGCTGACCTTCCAACAAGCCGCCGACCACTGCCGACAGAGCGCGACCCGGCTGGCGACTGTGGGCGAGCTGTACGAGGCGTGGTCCGGGGGTCTGGACCACTGCACCCCGGCCTGGCTGGCAGACGGCAGCGTCCGCTACCCCATCGTCACTCCCCGGGAGCGGTGCGGCGGTCGGCTGCCCGGAGTGAAGACTCTCTACGCCTTTCATAACCAGACTGGCTCCATCGACCCCTGGTCGGCTCACGGCGCCTTCTGCTTCCTAGGTGACTGCTCTCCCTGGCGAGCCGCGGGCGTGTAGAGTCGTGGCAGGTACAAAATGTTGGAGTAACTCAGCGGGACAGGCAGCGTCTCTGGAGAGTGGTGGCCGATTAGGAAAAGGGGAGATGCAACGAGACCTGGGTGTCATGGTACACCAGTCATTGAAAGTAGGCATGCAGGTGCAGCAGGCAGTGAAGAAAGCCAATGGTATGTTAGCATTCATAGCAAAAGGATTTGAGTGTAGGAGCAGGGAGGTTCTACTGCAGTTGTACAGGGTCTTGGTGAGACCACACCTGGAGTATTGCGTACAGTTTTGGTCTCCTAATCTGAGGAAAGACATTCTTGCCATAGAGGATTTGAGTCTAGGAGCAGGGAGGTTCTACTGCAGTTGCACAGGGTCTTGGTGAGACCACACCTGGAGTATTGCGTACAGTTTTGGTCTCCTAATCTGAGGAAAGACATTCTTGCCGTAGAGGATTTGAGTAGAGGAGCAGGGAGGTTATACTGCAGTTGTACAGGGTCTTGGTGAGACCACACCTGGAGTATTGTGTACAGTTTTGGTCTCCTAATCCGAGGAAAGACATTCTTGCCATAGAGGGAGTGCAGAGAAGGTTCACCGGACTGATTCCTGGGATGTCAGGACTTTCATATGAAGAAAGACTGGATAGACTCGGCTTGTGCTCGCTAGAATTTAGAAGATTGAGGGGGGATCTTATAGAAACTATACAAAATTCTTAAGGGGTTGGACAGGCTAGATGCAGGAAGATTGTTCCCGATGTTGGGGAAGTCCAGAACAAGGGGTCACACAGTTTAAGGATAAGGGGGAAATCTTTTAGGACCGAGATGAGAAAAACATTTTTTTTTCACACACAGAGAGTGGTGAATCTGTGGAATTCTCTGCCACAGAAGGTAGTTGAGGCCACACAGTTCATTGGCTATATTTAAGAGGGAATTAGATGTGGCCCTTGTGGCTAAAGGGATCAGGGGGTATGGAGAGAAGGCAGGTACAGGATACTGAGTTGGATGATCAGCCTTGATCATATTGAATGGCGAATGGTGCAGGCTCGAAGGGCCGAATGGCCTCTACTCCTGCACCTATTGTCTATGTTTCTATGAACCTCGAGAAATTCACATTTTTTTAGATTAGATTTTTGTTCTGACCTATACTAAAGGACAGTGAAAAGATAGTCCAAGGGTCTCCAATGAGGTGGATGGGAGTTCAGGACCGCTCTCTAGTTGATGAGAGGACGGTTCAGTTGCCTGATAACAGCCGGGACGAAACTGCCCCTGAATCTCACGAGGAAAGTGGGAGAGTCTAGGACCAGAGGGCGCAGTCTCACAATAAAAGGATGCATCTTTAGACGGGAGATGAGGGATTTATTTAGCCGGCGACCAGAAAAAGGTACGACTCTTTGGGCGACTACTCACACGACCATACAGGACTCGTGAGTAGTCGCCCAAAGAGCACGGTCGTGAGTAGTCGCCCTTTTTCTGGTCGCCGCTGGGTTTTCAACATGTTGAAAATTTTCGGCGACCTGCTGCGACTATGACGGGTGCTGGCAAGTCGTCGTAAAAAAAAAAATATCGCGCAAGTGGGACAGGCCCTTTACCATGTTGTCCCTCGTGTTATCTTCTCGCCCGTTTAGAGACGGGGGGTTCTAACGACAGCGACGAGTTCGCGATGGACTTGGAATATGAGGACGGCGACTTCCTGGAGACCGCGGAGGATCAGTTGGAATTCGATCTGTACGACGGGGACGAGGGCGGGATGTTCCCGTTCGCCACCGAGTCGTGGGACGTCGAGACCGTGACCGGGATGGGTGACGGCGCGACCCTGGCGCCCAGCACCCCGGACGCAAAAAAGGTGCGCGGCGAAGTCAGGGACAGGCCCTTTCACCGATGTTGGCTCCCGCGTGTTATCTTGGAGGCTCGACACCGTTTAGAGACGGGGGGTTCTAACGACAGCGGCGAGTTCGCGATGGACTTGGAATATGAGGACGGCGACTTCCTGGAGACCGCGGAGGATCAGTTGGAATTCGATCTGTACGACGGGGACGAGGGCGGGATGTTCCCGTTCGCCACCGAGTCGTGGGTGTGTGTGTGTGTGTACCTGTGTGACCGTGTGTGTGTGTGGTGACGTGCGCGACCCTGGTGTGTGTGTGTGTGTGTGGACCTGTGTGTGTGTGTGTGGCAAGTGTGTACCACCCACGGGGTGTGGCGTACCTGACGTCAGTGACTGGTGTGTGCTGCCGGTACCTGTGTGTGTGTGTGTGTGTACCTGTGTGTGTGGCTGTGTGTACCTGTGGTGTGTGTTGCGTGTGGACCGGTTGTGTGTGTGGAGGAGGTGGCGTGTGTGTGTGTGTCGGCACCGGGCTCCCGTGGGGTGTGGACCCCCGGCGGTTCAACGCGGCGCTGAGGCCCCGGGAGCACCGGGCGTGGCTCCCACGGACAGTGTGTGGAGTGTGTGTACGGTGTGTGTGGAGGTGTTGGTGTGGTGTGTGTATGTGTGTACCTGTGTGTGTGTGTGTGTGTGTGTGTGTGTGTGTGTGTGTGTGTGTGTGTGTGTGTGTGTGTGTGTGTGTGTGTGTGTGTGTGTGTGTGTGTGTGTACCTGTGTGTGTGTGTGTGTGTACGTGTGTGTGTGTACCTGTGTGTGTGTACCTGTGTGTGTGTGTGTGTGCGTGTGTGTGTGCGTGTGTGTGTACCTGTGTGTGTGTGTGTGTGTGCGTGTGTACCTGTGTGTGTGTGTGTGTGTAAGTATGTGTGTGTGTGTGTGTCAGTGTGTGTGTGTGTGTGTGTGTACATGTGTGTGTGTGTGTGTGTGTGTGTGTGTGTACCTGTGTGTGTACCTGTGTGTGTGTGTGTGTGTGTGTGTGTGTGTGTACCTGTGTGTGTGTGTGTACCTGTGTGTGTGTGTGTGTGTGTGTGTGTGTGTGTGTGTACCTGTGTGTGTGTGTACCTGTGTGTGTGTGTGTGTGTGTGACTGGGTGTGTGTATGTATGTGTGTGTGTATGTGTGTGTATGTATGTGTGTGTGGGGGGGGGGGGGGGGGGTTGGGGTCGGCAGGAGCGTCATCGACTGGACACTCCATGTTCCCTGTGGCGATCAGGAAGGGGCCGGCCATTCGGCCCATCTCCCCGCTCCTCTTCCCACCCCCACCCCTTCGCTTTTATTTTACAGGCCCGCCGGCAGAGGGCTCGGGTGTGGAGGAGGAAGGACTCCCGTCTCCCGGGACCGCGCGGCGCCTTGAGCCGGAGGAAGGTGCCCCGGCGTGGGGCGAAGTTGTGGGCCGGGGTCGGGGTGTGGGGGTCTGGTCTGGATGGGTTGAGACCGGCTCGGAGCCGCTGTCCACCGACCCGGCCGTTCCACCGGCGGGACTAGAGGGAGGTTCCGGTAGCTCCCTGGGTTGCCCCGGTACTTCGGCCCATTGTGCCGGGGAAGGGAGCGGAGCGGCCGGACCGCCGGTCACTGAGCGCCGGGGCTTGAGTAGGGGGTGGCCGGAGCTCAGTCCGACCGGCAGACCGGGATCCCGAGAGTCTCCCCCGAAACTCGACCCCGGGAACGCGGCGGAGGGAACCGGGGACCAGCCGGTGCGGCCACCACTCACGCCCACCCTCGGGACCCTCGGGCCGTCCAGTCCGGCCACTGACCTCCACCGGACACCCGGTCCCACGTCGCCGACACAACGGGGCGCTCACGGTGGGATCACCGGCTTGACCAGTAGCTGGCGGCTGGTCCTCGCTGTCGTGGCCGCGCTGGGCGTCGGCATCCCGGGATACTGACCCCACCCTTCACCCATCTTGCACGCCCACCAAACACCCCCCCCTCCCCACCCACCCCCTTCATCTCCCCCCTTCACCCACACCAATCCTTCTTTAGACTCCTCTCTTCCAGCCCCCCCCCCCCCCCCCCCCCCCCCCCACCCCACATCCAGTCTAGAATGTGACCTATCCATGTTCTCCACACATAGAAACGTAGAAAACAGGTGCAGGAGTAGAGGCCATTCGGCCCTTCGAGCCTGCACCGCCATTCGATATGATCATGGCTGATCATCCAACTCAGTATCCCATCCCTGCCTTCTCTCCATACCCCCTGATCCCTTTAGCCACAAGGGCCACATCTAACTCCCTCTTAAATATAGCCAATGAACTGTGTGGCCTCAACGACCTTCTGTGGCAGAGAATTCCACAGATTCACCACTCTCTGTGTGTGTGTGAAAAAAAAATGTTTTTCTCATCTCGGTCCTAAAAGATTTCCACCTTATCCTTAAACTGTGTGTGTGACCCCTTGTTCTGGACTTCCCCGACATCGGGAACAATCTTCCTGCATCTAGCCTGTCCAACCCCTTAAGGATTTTGTACGTTTCTATAAGACCCCCCCTCAATCTTCTAAATTCTAGCGAGTACAAGCCGAGTCTATCCAGTCTTTCTTCATATGAAAGTCCTGACATCCCAGGAATCAGTCTGCTGAACCTTCTCTGTACTCCCTCTATGGCAAGAATGTCCTTCCTCAGATTAGGAGACCAAAACTGTACGCGATACTCCAGGTGTGGTCTCACCAAGACCCTGTACAACTGCAGTAGAACCTCCCTGCTCCTATACTCAAATCCTTTTACTATGAATGCTAGCATACCATTCTCCATACCTATGGCAAGAATGTCTTTCCCGAAACGTCACCTACCCATGTTCTCCACAGATGCTGCCTTCCCCGCTGAGTTACTCCAGCACTCTGTGAAACGTCACCTATCCATGTTCTCCACAGATGCTGCCTGACCCACTGAGTTACTCCAGCACTCTGTGAAACGTCACCTATCCATGTTCTCCACAGATGCTGCCTGACCCACTGAGTTACTCCAGCACTCTGTGAAACATCACCTATGCATGTTCTCCACAGATGCTATCCATGTTCACCTATCCATGTTCTCACAGATGCTGCCTGACCCGCTGAGTTACTCCAGCACTCTGTGTCAACTAGGAGTCTCTTGAAAAAAGTTTCACAGCAGAAATCCCCAGGGAACAGGAATTAGAATCCGATGAGTTTCAGCCTGAATGTGACTCAGGCTGTGAATTATTCCCCTCAACACCTGACTGCCCCCCCCCCATCCCCCCCCTCCCCAACCCCCCCCTCCCCCCCCCCCCACCCCAAACCTCAGGACTGACGAGTGACCTGGAAAGCGAACAACGAGAGGCCGGATTATCGGAGTTTTACGGTACCACCCATTCTAACTCCACCCAACCCATCATTGACAGCCTTAACCCTGTCGGTTTGGGGACAGGTAGATTCACACCTGTATGCCACCCACCTTAATCCTCTAACCCGCCTCCCCCCCCCATTCAAACCACCCATTTCACCCTGATACCAACTCACACCCCCCCCCCCCCCCCGTACTAACTCCACTTCATACGACCCATTGTAACCCAGCGCCGCCTCTAAACACATGGGGACAGTGGTCTATTAACCCCGACCTCCCCCTCCTCACCCCGACCCCCCCTCACCCCCTCATCCATCATTTCAACAACCCCCCCCCCCCCCCCAGAAGTCAAGATGAAGAGGCCAGCACAAACTTTAAACACAAGAGCCTATGCATGATGGTAAATGCGCTTCTATGAAGTGAAAGATCTCTAATTTCTGTGAAAATATTATTAAAAAGTATTTTATACACAAAACAAGACTGTGCTGCATCTTTATTCTTGAGTTCCGAGTCGCAACTAACACGGAAATCTACTGACTTCACTAATGTTTCCCCCCGTTCCATCTTCACCCTGCCCCTGTCTGTACTCGTTGGAGTTTAGAAGGATGAGGGGGAATCTCATTGAAACATGTATGAGATTGTTAAGGGCTTAGACACGCTAGAGGCAGGAAACGTGTTCCCGATGTTGGGGGAGTCCAGAACCAGGGGCCACACACACACACACACACACACACACACACACACACACACACACACACACACACACACACACACACACACACACACACACACACACAAAAACACACACACACACACACACACACACACACACACACACACACACACACACACACACACACACACACACACACACACACACACACACACACACACACACACACACACACACACACACACACACACACACACACACAGTTTAAGAATAAGGGGTCGGCCATTTAGAACGGAGGTGAGGAGAATCTTTCTATCCCAGAATCTGTGGAATTCTCTGCCTCAGAGGGCGGTGGAGGCAGGTTCTCTAGATGCTTTCAAGAGAGAACTAGATAGGGCTCTTAAAGATAGCGGAGTCAGGGAAGAAGGCAGGAACGGGGTACTGATTGGGGATGATCAGCCATGATCATATTGCATGGCGGTGCTGGCTCGAAGGGCCGAATGTCCTCTACTCCTGCACCTATTGTCTATTGTACAGGGACAATCCATGTATTTCCGACCTCCCCTTGTAGCAAATACCCTGTAATCCAGGCAGCGTTGTGTAATAACCAAATCTCCAAAGCCATCACGTCCCTGCTCTAATGGTGTGACCAGACCAGTGCCCCAGCAGCGACGTGATATCTTCACTCTTGTCCTCAACGCTCTGGCCGATGAAGGCGAGCATTTCGGACCACTGCAGTGTTGTGTACAGCTGGACTATGCGCAGATCCATCGCCAGGAGGATTTGTAAGAATCTCTGGCTGCTGGGAGCTGAGATGTTTACAGTTTATTTAAGAAAGATCTGCAAATGCTTGTAACATCGAAAGTAGACAAAAATGCTGGAGGAACTCAGCGGGCGAGGCAGCGTCTATGGAGCGAAGG
The DNA here is from genome assembly GCF_028641065.1 of Leucoraja erinaceus. Taxonomy (NCBI): domain Eukaryota; kingdom Metazoa; phylum Chordata; class Chondrichthyes; order Rajiformes; family Rajidae; genus Leucoraja; species Leucoraja erinaceus. Next base: position 105,035 of record NW_026576619.1, read on the forward strand.
AAATAGGTGACGTTTCGGGTCGAGACCCTTCTTCATAGAAACATAGAAACATAGAAATTAGGTGCAGGAGTAGCGGCCATTCGGCCCTTCGAGCCTGCACCAGCACCGCCATTCAATATGATCATGGCTGATCATCCAACTCAGTATCCCATCCCTGCCTTCTCTCCATACCCCCTGATCCCCTTAGCCACAAGGGCCACATCTAACTCCCTCTTAAATATAGCCAATGAACTGTGTGGCCTCAACTACCCTCTGTGGCAGAGAGTTCCAGAGATTCACCACTCTCTGTGTGAAAAAAGTTCTTCTCATCTCGGTTTTAAAGGATTTCCCCCTTATCCTTAAGCTGTGGCCCCTTGTCCTGGACTTCCCCAACATCGGGAACAATCTTCCTGCATCTAGCCTGTCCAACCCCTTAAGAATTTTGTAAGTTTCTATAAGGTCCCCTCTCAATCTCCTAAATTCTAGAGAGTATAAACCAAGTCTATCCAGTCTTTCTTCATAAGACAGTCCTGACATCCCAGGAATCAGTCTGGTGAACCTTCTCTGCACTCCCTCTACGGCAAGAATGTCCTTCCTCAGATTTGGAGACCAAAACTGTACGCAATACTCCAGGTGTGGTCTCACCAAGACCCTGTACAACTGCAAGGCTGATGTGCAGTTCAGTTTAGATTATTGTCCCGTGTAGCGAGGTGCAGTCAAAAGCTAACCGTGAGGGAGCGGACCGTAGTCTCTCCGGTCACAGCTGCCCGCGCGGGCCTGGACCAGATGTGCTCACAGCTGCCCTGTTCATCTGGTCCGCAGGCTCCTGTTACCCGAACCCGTGCAGGAACGGGGGAACTTGTGTGGAGAGAGAGCGGGCCCACTCCTGCCTGTGTCTCCCCTCCTACGGCGGCAGCCTCTGCCACAGAGGTGAGTGCAAGGGGCAGGGAGGGAGCGCCGCGGCGGGGAGGGAGGGGCAGTGAGGGAGCGCCGCGGCGGGGAGGAAGGGGCGGTGAGGGAGGGAGGAGCAGTGAGGGAGCGCCGCGGCGTGGGAGGGAGGGGCGGTGAGGGAGCGCCGCGGTGTGGGAGGGAGGGGCGGGGAATGAGCGCCGCGCTGGGGAGGGAGGAGCAGTGAGGGAGCGCCGGTGTGGGAGGGAGGGGGCGATAAGGAGGGGAGCGCCGCGGCGGGGAGGGAGGGGCGGGGCGCCGCGGGGAGGGGGAGGGCCGCGCTGGGGGAGGGAGGGGGGGGGGGGGGGAGCCGGAGGGGCGGGGGGGAGGGAGCGCCGCGGGGTGTGGGGGAGGGGTCGAGGGGGAGGGAGCGCCGCGGGCGGGGAGGGAGGGGCGATAAGGAGGGAGCGCCGCGGCGGCAGGAGCGGTTCTGAACGTGTCTCTCACGTTACTAGACGTGCAAGCTTGTGACCGCGACTGGCTGAAGTTTCTCGGCAGCTGCTACAAGCACCAGAAGGGGCGGCGAACGTGGGATCGGCGGAAGAAACTTGTCGGGCGGAGGGCGGTCACCTCGCCAGCATCCTCACCCCGGAGGAAACAACGTTCATCAACGGTGAGACCGCGGACAGAGGCTGAGGCCCCCTCGCCCACCCTCACCCTCACCCTCACCCTCACCACTCACCTCTCAACCCTCAACCTCTAACCCCAAACCCTCACCCCTCACCCCTCACCGTCACCCTCACCTACAACCCCTCACCCCTAACCCCTTCACCCCTCACCCTTCACCCCTCACCCTTCTCACCCCTCACCCTTCACCCCTCACCCCTCCCCCTCACCCCTCACCCCTCAACCCTCACCCCTCACTCCTCACCCCTCACCCCTCATCACCCCTCACCCCTCACCCCTTCACCCTCTCAACCCCTCACCCTCACCCCTCCACCCCCCTCACCCCTCAAACCCTCACCCCTCGCCCCTCACCCCTCACACCTCACCCTCTCACCCTCACCACCACTCCCCCACCCCTCTCACCCCTCACCTCTCACCCCTCACCCCTCACCCCTCTCACCTCTCACCCTTTCACCCCTCACCCCTCACCTCTCACCCCTCACCCCTCACCCCTCACCCCTCACCCCTCACCCCTCACCCTCACCCCACCTAACCCTAACCCCTTCACCCGTCATCTTCACCCCTTCACCCCTCAACCCTCACCCCTCACCCCTCACCCTTCACCCTAACCCCTCACCCCTCACCCCTAACCCCTCACCCCTCCCCCTCACCCTTCACCTCTAACTCCTTTACCCACCTACCCTCACCCTCAGCCTAACCCCCACACACCTTACCCCTCACCTCTCACCCCTCACCTCTCACCCCTCACCCCTCACCCCTCACCTCTCACCCATCACCTCTCACCCCTCACCTCTCACCCCTCACCTCTCACCCCTCACCTCTCACCCCTCACCCCTCACCTCTCACCCTTTCACCCCATCCTCCCTCACCCTTGAACCCTCACCCCTCATCCCCTCACCCCGGAGGGATTCAAGGGGTTGAACGGCCTTCGTAAAGTTTTGTCCCCCCCCCCCCCCCCCCCCCCCGCCCCCCTCCCTCCCCGTTTGGGGATTTTCCTCTCGTTGACAGAAAACTTCAAGGAATATCAGTGGATTGGACTCAACGACAAAACCATCGAGAATGATTTCCAGTGGTCGGATGGGAACCAGCTGGTGAGCGCTGGGCTGTGTGTGTGTGGGGGGGGGGGTGGTTGGTGGGGGGGTGGCTGTGAGGGGGGGGGGGGGTTGGGGGGGGGGGGGTGGTTGGGGGGGGGGCTGTGAGGGGGGGGGGGTTGGGGTTAGGGGGGGGGGGGGCTGTGAGGGGGGGGGGTGGGATCTATGTGACCTTGGGGTTGGGGGGGGGGGGCTGTGAGGGGGGGGGTGTGGAGGGGCTGTGGGGGTCAGCTGTGTCACCTATCCATGTTCTCCTCAGATGCTGCCTGAATCGCTGAGTTACTCCGGCACTTTGTGTTTTGCTCCATGCTGCTTCCCTTCCCCAAACACGACTGAATTCCCCTCCCACCCTCTCCCCCCCAACCCCCCCCCCCCGTTCTCTCCTCCCCACCCCCCCCCCCCCCACCCTCCAACCCCTCCCCCCCCCCCCCCCCCTGTCCCCCCACCCCCCCCCCCCCCCCCCCCCCCCCCCCACACACACACACACACCACCCTCAGCTCTACGAGAACTGGTACAGCGGGCAGCCGGACAGTTTCTTCTTATCCGGGGAGAATTGCGTGGTGATGATTTGGCACAAGGGCGGTCAGTGGAGCGATGTTCCGTGTAACTACTTCCTTGCCTTCACCTGCAAGAAGGCGCTCAGTGAGTACCGTGTCTGTGTGTGTGTGTGTGTGTGTGTGTGTGTGTGTGTGTGTGAGTGTGTGTGTGTGTGTGTGTGTGTGTGTGTGTGTGTGTGTGTGTGTGTGTGTGTGTGTGTGTATGTGTGTGTGTGTGTGTGTGTGTGTGAGTGTGTGTGTGTGTGTGTGTGTGTGTGTGCGTGTGTGTGCGTGTGAGTGTGTGTGTGTGTGTGTGTGTGTGTGCGTGTGTGTGTGTGTGACTGTGTGTGTGTGTATGTGTGTGTGTGCGTGTGTGTGTGTGTGTGTGCGTGTGAGTGTGTGTGTGTGTGTGTGTGTGTGTGTGTGTGTGTGTGTGTGTGTGTGTGTGTGTGTGTGTGTGTGTGTGTGTGTGTGTGTGTGTGTGTGTGTGCGGGTGTGTGTGTGTGTGTGTTGGGTGTGTGTGTGTGTGTGTGTGTGTGTGTGTCTGTGTGTGTGTGTGTGTGTCTGTGTGATATGTATATAGTCTGAAGACCGAACCTATATCTACATATTCATATAGTGTGAAGAAGGGTCTCGATCCGAAACGTCACCCATTCCTTCTGTCCAGAGATACTGCCGGTCCCGCGCCCCTCGCCCCTGTCCCACCTAATAGCCCGGGTTTGTGTCAGGGGGGGGGGGGGGGGGGGGGGGGGGGTAATCGCTCCTCAAGGTTGCAGTTACTCTATCTTCTCCCCCCTCCCCCCCCCCCCTCTCACCCCCAATCCACCCCCCCCCCTCTCGGCGCAGGCTCCTGTGCCACCCCGCCGGTTCCCGCCAGGACGAGGATCCTGGGCAAGGTGCGGACGCGGTACCCCCCCTCGGTGGTGAGGTACGAGTGCCGGGCCGGGTTCGTGCAGCAGCAGCGGCCCACGGTGCGTTGCCGGGGCGACGGCAGCTGGGAGAGGCCGAGGATTATCTGCACCACGGGTGAGGCCCAACACATCCGGGGGGGAGGGGAGGGGTGCGTGTATTGTGTGTGGGGGGGGGGGTGTTTGGGATGAGGGGTGGAGTGGGGGGCCGGGTGTGTGTGGAGTGTGTGTGGGGGGGGGGAGGAGTGGATGGGTGGAGGTGGGGGGTAGGGGGGGGGGGTGTGGGTGGGGGGGTGGGATGAGGGGTGTGTGTGGGTCAGGGATGTGTGGGGTGTAGGATGGGGGGTGGGGGGGGGGGGGGGGGGGGAGTGGGGGGGAGGTGTGGGGTGTGGGGGGGGGGTGTGGGGATGGGGATGAGGTGGGGGGGTGGGAGCGGTGTGTGGCAGTGTGTGAGGGGAGGTGTGTTTGTGGTGAGAGGTGGGGTGGGGGGGGGGGGGTGGGGGGGGTTGTGGGTGGGGGGGTGTGTGGGTGTGGGGGTGTGTTTGGGTGTGTGGGTGTGTGGTGGGGGTGGGGGTGTGTGTGTGGGTCAGGGATGGGTGGGGGGGGGAGTGGGTGTGGGGGGGAGGAGTGGGTGTTGGGGGGATGGATGGGGGGGGTGGGTGTGGGGGGGGTGTGTGTGGGTCAGGGATGTGTGGGGGACTAGGGGGGGGGGGTGGGGGGTGAGGGTGTGTGGAGTGTGTGGAGTGTGTGGGGGGGTTTGGGATGAGGGGTGGGTGGGGGGGGAGGGGGTGGTGTGGGGGGGGGGGGGGAGTAGGTGAGGAATCGCCGCACTGGGGGGGGGCGCGGTGTTTACGCCCCCTGTCCCACTTAGGAAACCTGAACGGAAACCTCTGGCGACTTCGCGCCCCACCCAAGGTTTCCGTGCGGTTCCCAGAGGTTGCAGGCGGTTGCCGAAGGTCGCAGGTAGTGGAAGCAGGGAGGGAGACTGACAAAAACCTCCGGGAACCGCACGGAAACCTTGTGTGGGGCGCGAAGTCTCCAGAGGTTTCCGTTCGCGTTTCCTAAGTGGGACAGGGGCATTGTTTTAAACGCGGCCCCAGAGATGAGCGCGGTTGGCGGTGTAGAGAGACCTTCACTCCGTGTTTTCAAACACAGAGAGTGGTGAATCTGTGGAATTCTCTGCCACAGAAGGTAGTTGAGGCCACACAGTTCATTGGCTATATTTAAGAGGGAGTTAGATGTGGCCTTGTGGCTAAAGGGATCCGGTGGTATGGAGAGAAGGCAGGTACAGGATACTGAGTTGGATGATCAGCCATGATCATGTTGAATGGCGGTGCAGGCTCGGAGGGCCGAATGGCCTCTACTCCTGCACCTAATTTCTATGTTTCTATGTTGCTATGTGTTTGACCCACTCCCTTCCCCTTCACTGACCGCATCTGTGTCCGTTCTTTGACCCGCAGCCACCGGACCCCCTCGCGACCAGCGGGCGGCGGAGGAAGTCCTCTCTCCCCGGAGCCCCGGCCCGGTGTCCGAGCCCGGAGCCGGCTCCCCCTGAGCCGCTGCATCGATGCCACAGTCGCCTCCATTGAAATCGACTTGTAATAAAATTTGGGACTGAACGCCGTCTGAGTTCTGCACTTTATTGGATGTGGGGGAACCGCGCCACAAGTTCCCCTAAATCACCAGGCAAGCTTCATACACAATTCCCAATTGTCCCGAACGCCTTCCCACCCGCTCCCAACGTCCTCAGTCCCACAGAACACAAACATCTCACGTCCATCTCAACTATTCACTGTCCCAATGGGAGCAACATTTCCCCGAGTCTACATCCTGGGGGCATCAACATTGAATTCTGCAAATTTTGTTCGCTCTTGCGGTCTCCTCCCATCCCTCCTTTCTTCTCCCCCACCCCCCCCCCCCCCCCCCCCTCACCCCCCACCCACCCCTCATCAGTCTGAAGAAGGGTTTCGGCCCGAAACGTTGCCTATTTCCTTCGCTCCATAGACCCTGCTGCACCCGCTGAGTTTCTCCAGCATTTTTGTCCACCTTCGATTTTCCAGCATCTGCACAGTCCCTTCTTAAACACTTTCCCCAATCACATTCGGCCCATCGAGTCTACTCCGCTGATCTATCTCTCCCTCGTAACCCCATTCTCCTGCCTTCTCTCCCCCTAACCCCATCTCCCCCAGTGCAAAAATGCCGATGAATCTAACCCCTTCCCTTCCACTCCAACTCTATGGAACCCCAAATGTGCCCGACCCTCCAAGGCCTATAATAGCAACATGCTTCCCCGTTAGTCCAGACCCCCCCAACAATACTGATCACCAGACTGATTCCTGGGATGTCAGGACTGTCTTATGAAGAAAGACTGGATAGACTTGGTTTATACTCTCTAGAATTTAGGAGATTGAGAGGGGATCTTATAGAAACTTACAAAATTCTTAAGGGGTTGGACAGGCTAGATGCAGGAAGATTGCTCCCGATGTTGGGGAAGTCCAGGACAAGGGGTCACAGCTTAAGGATAAGGGGGAAATCCTTTAAAAAACTGAGATGAGAAGAACATTTTTCACACAGAGAGTGGTGAATCTCTGGAACTCTCTGCCGCAGAGGGTAGTCGAGGCCACAGTTCATTGGCTATATTTAAGAGGGAGTTAGATGTGGCCCTTGTGGCTAAAGGGATCAGGGGGTATGGAGAGAAGGCAGGGATGGGATACTGAGTTGGATGATCAGCCATGATCATATTGAATGGCGGTGCAGGCTCGAAGGGCCGAATGGCCTCTACTCCTGCACCTAATTTCTATGTTTCTATGTTTCTAATATTCACAATCCCAACGCATCCAAACCACTTCCCATCCACTCCATCTGGGTAGGATGAGGATTGATGCACGGCAGGGAAAGGCTGAGATCAAATATAAGGATGGGGTGGGCACTACAGGGGGTGGGGGTGGGGGGGGGGGGGGGGGATTGGCTCTGATAGCGGTCCGTGGCCTGAGTGTCGCGGAGGCAGATGAGACAGAACACCAAATAGTGATCAAGAGTGCTGGAGTAACTCAGCGGGTCAGGCAGCATCTGTGGAGAACACGGATAGGTGACGTTTCACACAGAGTGCTGGAGTAACTCAGCGGGTCAGGCAGCATCTGTGGAGAACATGGATAGGTGACGTTTCACAGAGTGCTGGAGTAACTCAGCGGGTCAGGCAGCATCTGTGGAGAACATGGATATGTGACGTTTCACAGAGTGCTGGAGTAACTCAGCGGGTCAGGCAGCATCTGTGGAGAACATGGATAGGTGACGTTTCACAGAGTGCTGGAGTAACTCAGCGGGTCAGGCAGCATCTGTGGAGAACATGGATAGGTGACGTTTCACAGAGTGCTGGAGTAACTCAGCGGGCCAGGCAGCATCTGTGGAGAACATGGATAGGTGACGTTTCACAGAGTGCTGGAGTAACTCAGCGGGCCAGGCAGCATCTATGGAGAACATGGATAGGTGGCGGGACCCTTCCCCAGACCCCTCTACCTTGTAAACAGGGCACAGACCGCTGGAGTTACGCCTTCCTTCTTGTGTCTATCGGGAAGTTCCTGATCGATCTGTCAGCGCCAGGAGAGCTCGGGGGCGTCAACTGACGCCTGGAATATAGAGACGTCGTACGTCACCGAGCGGCCCTCGATAGTTGGGGGGGGGGGTCGGTCGGGAAGACACGGCTTTGGAACTCACGGCTACGTATTGTGATGGACAACACAATCCACCTATTATCTCGTCATTATTTACAAGCTCCCCCCCCCCCCCCATCTCCTATCCCCCTGGTCTTTGGTTCAGGGTCGGCGGAAGGCGCTAGGTGGGTGCAGGTATTTTATGATGGGCGCGGGTGTCCTGTCGGGGACTTGGCAACGCTGTCTCTAGGGCCTGTCCCACTTGGGCGTCATTTGCGCGTGATTTACGCGACATCATTTACGCGTCACGCCATGTCCCCCGGGAGGACACCGGGGTGAGGGGGGGGGGGGGCCGGGGAAGGGTGAACAGGATCAGTATAGACGTGGCCTTCATCGGGTCTGCCAAGTGCCACCCACCCCCAGACTAGACGGGGCGAACGGCCTCTCTGGGTTTGAATCCAGTGAAGTCTCCGGAGGAATACCAGCTTCCTTTGCTGTCGCCTGAGCCTGCCTTTACCGCGACTTGTAGCAGTAGACGCCGTACTGCCGACGCGCCAGACTCGGGAAGCCGTGGCTCCGGACCCCGGGCTCGGTGCCGCCGCACTGGGGGTGCGGGGAGGAGATGGGGAAGCGAACGCTCCCGTCGGCCAGCCAGCCCGGCTCGCAGCGGTGCAGGCGGGAGAAGCTCCAAGCGGCGTACATCTGTCCCACCTTGGCGATGGTCGCCCCCTCGCTGCGACAGGCTCTCACTGCCCGCTGGTAGTCGAACATCTGCGCGTTCTTGCGGAAGTAAACGTAGCCTGGGCCAAAAAATGGAACGGGTTAGACGCGGGATAGCCGGCCCATCACTCACTCCGGGGGAGTCAGACACACAGTGAAGCTCCCTCTACACCCTGCCATCACACACACTCTACGGCAGTGTGGTCTGGAACGCTGTGGCGCTGTCTCTGTGGCCTGTCCCACTTGGGCGTCATTTGCTCGTAATTTACGCGACCATTTACGCGTCACGACGCACGTGATACGCGCAATACGCGCGCATGGTGCGTGGTGACGTGGGCAGTGACGTGCGGCGCCCCAGGATTTTGGGATGTACAAAATCTTCGCGCGCCATCTGCGTGACGCGCAAATGACGCCAAAGTGGGACAGGCCCTTCTGACGTGTCGTCGCGACCTTTCCCAAGGTTCACCAGGTTAATTCCCGGCATGGCACGACTGACGTATGATGAAATAATGGGCTTATATTCGATGGAATTTAGAAGAGTGAGAGGGGATCTTATGGAAACATATAACATTCTTAGAGGATTAGACAAGGTATATGCAAGAAATAATGTTCCCCATGTTGGGGGAGTCCAGAACCAGCCGGTCAGATACAGTTTAGGACAGCCATAATGGGTCGGCCATTTCGGACATAGATGAGGAAAAACATTTTCGCCCAGAGAGTTGTGAATCTGTGGAATTCTCTGCCACAGAAGGCAGTGGAGGCCAATTCACTGAATGTTTTCTAGAGAGAGTGATGTCCCTGTCCCGCTTAGGAAACCTGAATGGAAACCTCTGGAGACTTTGCGCCCCATTCAGGGTTTCCGTGCGGTTCCCGGAGGTTGCAGGTGGTTGCCAGAGGTTGCAGGTAGTGGAAGCAGGTAGGGAGACTGACAAAAACCTCCGGGAACCGCACGGAAACCTTGGGTGGGGCACAAAGTCTCCAGAGGTTTCCGTTCACGTTTCCTAAGTGTGACAGAGGCATTAGAGTTATCTCTTAGGGCTGTGGGAATCAAGGGATAGAAACATAAACATAGAAATTAGGTGCAGGAGTAGGCCATTCGGCCCTTCAAGCCTGCACCATTCGCCATTCAATATGATCATGGCTGATCATCCAACTCAGTATCCTGTACCTGCCTTCTCTCCAGACCCCCTGATCCCTTTAGCCACAAAGGCCACATCTAACTCCCTCTTAAATATAGCCAATGAACTGGCTTCAACTACTCTCTGCGGCAGAGAGTTCCAGAGATTCGCCACTCTCTGTGTGAAAAAAGTTATTCTCATCTCGGTTTTAAAGGATTTCCCCCTTATCCTTAAGCTGTGACCCCTAGTCCTGGACTTCCCTAACATCGGGAACAATCGTCCTGCATCTAGCCTGTCCAACCCCTTAAGAATTTTATAAGTTTCTATAAGATCCCCCCTCAATCTCCTAAATTCTAGAGAGTATAAACCAAGTCTATCCAGTCTTTCTTCATATGAAAGTCCTGCCATCCCAGGAATCAGTCTGGTTAACCTTCTCTGCACTCCCTCTATGGCAATAATGTCCTTCCTCACATTTGGAGACCAAAACTGTACGCAATACTCCATGTGTGGGTCTCACCAAGACCCTTTACAACTGCAGTAGAACCTCCCTGATCCTAGACTCAAATCCTCTATGGCAAGAATGTATTTCCTCAGATTAGGAGACCAAAACTGTACGCAATACTCCAGGTGTGGTCTAACCAAGACCCTGTACAACTGCAGTAGAACCTCCCTGCTCCTATACTCAAATCCTTTTGCTATGAAAGCTAACATACCATTCGGATATGGGGGGAAGGCAGGAACGGGGTACAAAAAAGCTGGAGAAACTCAGCGGGTGCAGCAGCATCTATGGAGCGAAGGAAATAGGCAACGTTTCGGGCCGAAACCCTTCTTCAGACTGACAGGGGATGATCAGCCATGATCACATTGAATGGCGGCGCCGGCTCCTGTGTTTCTATGTTTCCCCAGCCGGTGGCGCTGTTGCCCGTCTTTCACAGCGGAGCCTCCATCAGTGACTCGGCAGCGCCGCCGCTGGACACAAGACGCCAGGACCGCGAGTCATTAGGGCCGCTCGGCCCATCGAGTCCAATCTCCCATTCAATCTGTTTTTTCCTTCTCAACCTCATTCTCTCGCCCTCTCCCCGCAACCTCACCTCCTTTGTTAATTAAAATAGACTTTCAAAATTTACCCAGCTCGGCCTCCATTGAGTTGGATGGGGGCCATGATTGGGGTGGAATGGCGGTGCAGTGGAAGGGCCGAATGGTACTGTGGGGGGGGGGGGTGTTTCTATGTTTGTAAAATATACCCAATGGCCTCCATGGGGTGGGGGGGGGGGGTGGGGTGTGGGGAGGGGGGTGGAGGGGGGGGGGAGGGATGGGTGGTGTGGAGTTGGTGGGGGTGAGGTGATGTGGGGGGAGTTGGGGTGGTTGGGGTGGGTGGGTGGTTGGTGGGGGTGAGGTAATGTGGGGGTGGGGGGGAGGGGTGTGGGGTTGGGGGGGGGGTGGGGGGAGTGGGGGTTGTTAGGGGGTGGGAGTGTGGAAACAGAAACATTGAAAACAGGTGCAGGAGTAGAGGCCATTCGGCCCTTCGAGCCTGCACCATTCGCCATTCAATATGATCATGGCTGATCATCCAACTCAGTATCCCGTACCTGCCTTCTCTCCATACCCCCTGATCCCTTTAGCCACAAGGGGCACATCTAACTCCCTCTTAAATATAGCCAATGAACTGTGTGGCCTCAACTACCTTCTGTGGCAGAGAATTCCACAGATTCACCACTCTCTGTGTGTGTGGGGAAAAAATGTTTTTCTCATCTCGGTCCTAAAAGATTTCCCCCTTATCCTTAAACTGTGTGTGTGTGGCCCCTTGTCCTGGACTTCCCCAACATCGGGAACCATCTTCCTGCATCTAGCCTGTCCAACCACTTAAGGATTTTGTACCTTAAACTGTGGGGTGGGGGTTGTTTTGGGGTGGGGGGTGTGGAGGGGTGGGATGTTGGGGTGTGGAAGGGGGGGGGGGGGAGTGTGGGAGGTGGTGTGGGGGGGAAGGGTTACCTTTGATGCTGGACGTGAAGCAGTAGGTGTGTCGAAACGGTCTCGCTGTTTGTTGCGAGTCCCGTAGTTCCTGATACCGGGAGGGAGGTGCCGGCCACCGCACGGATCCCGTGGCAGCGTCACCGGGTATTGAACGCTGCCGTCCTCCAGCCAGCCGGCGTTGCACCACTCCAGTCCCCCGCTCCCACTCTGTGTGAGGAGGGAGAGGGCCGGGGTGTGGGGGGGGGTGAGACTGTGTGAGACTGTGTCAGCCAACCCGCCAGCCCCCCCCCCACCAGCCCCCCCCCCCCCCCCACCCCCCCCCCCCCCACCCAGCCCCCCCCCCCCCCCCCCCATTTTACCAGCTGGGTGAAAGACTACATAACCAACCGTGGGGGGGAGAGAGTAGATGTTGAGGGAGCGCCGCACCGCGGGAGGGGCGGTATTCAGGGAAGGACGCGCTGTGTGGGAGGGGCGGTGAGGGAGCGCCGCTCGGTGGCAGGGATGATACCGAGGGAGCGCCGCACTGTGGGACAGGGCAGTAGTAGCGATCCTTAACCTACAAGACCCGGCCCCCCCCCGCGCGCGTCTCTGGGATGTGGCCACGGGGGGAGAACGTGCAAACTCCACACAGACAGCACGCGAGGTCCGGATCGGTCCGGGTGTTTGGGGCTGGGGGGGGGGGGGGGCTGGGGGGGGGGGGGGGAATGGGGGCAACTCTCCGGCCCTCACCTTGGAACAGCTGCTGGAAAGTCGCGCGATCCGCGCGTCCTGGCCCTGGCACGCCCGCACGGCCTGGTGGTAGTTGAACTGGTAGCGGCCCTGCCTGGGCTGGTACGGGAACACCACACCTGGCAACAGAGGGGGCGCCGTTGTAATGTCACTGCAGGGAGCGGCGGAGGGGTTCGCGGAGACGAGGGGGGGGGGGGGGGGGGTGGAGGGGAGGGGAGAGGGGTACCCCCTGTGCGTGGGGGGGGGAAGGGGGGGGAGGGGGGACGGGGGCCGGGGGGGGAGGGGGGTCGCGGAGATGGGGTGAGAGGGGTTACAGAGACGGGGGGGGGGTGGAGGGACAGGGGTTACAGGTGACGGGGAGAGGGGGGGAGGGGGGTCGCGGTGACGTTGGGGAGGGGGGGCCAGGGGTCGGAGGGGGATGTGGAGAGAGGGGTTACAGAAGCGGGGGGGGGGGGGGTGGAGAGGGGTTACAGAAGAGGGGGGGAGAGAGGTTACGGGGTGACGGGGAGAGGGGTTACAGAGACGGGGGGGGGGGGGGGGGGTGGAGGGGGGCGGTGGGGTGAGGGGGGGAGGGGTTACAGAGACGGGGGGGGGGGGTGGGAGGGGCCGGTGGGGTGAGGGGGGGTGAGGGGTTACAGAGACGGGGGGGTGTGGAGGGGGTGATGTGAGGGGGGTTCGCGGTGGGGGGGGAGGGGGGGTGGGGGGGGGGGGATGTGGAGAGGGCCGGTGAAGGGGGGGGGGGTGGAGGGGGGGGGGGGAGGGGGGGAGGGGTTACAGAGACGGGGAGGAGGGGCCGGTGTGGGGAGGGGTTACAGAGACGGGGGGTGGGGTGTGGTGAGGGGCGGGGGGTGAGGGGGGGGGGGTTACAGAGACGGGAGGGGGGTAACAGCCGCATGTTAGGCGATCGGTCTGGTGAGGGTTGGGCGAGTGCAATGGGCCAGCACGGGTCGGACGGGCCGAGCGGCCTGCGGCACCCCTACCGTCCAGCTGCAGCTCCAGCTCGGCCGCCTCGTCGTCCACCCCGTTGATGAGCTCGCACTTGAACTTGCCCTCGTCTTCCAGCCTCACGTCGAGCAGCGAGAGGGACACGTCGTACCTGTCGAGTCGGCGCAGCGACGCGCGGCGGGCGAACGTCCCGTACCCTCTCTGCTGGTGGCTGTTGCCGACCAACACGATGTTCTCCCGGGGCGACCCGTTCATCTTCACCCACTTCACCCGGTACCCGCTGGGCACGAAACGCATGCGGCAGGGCAGCGTGGCGTTCGCCCCTCGCCGTGAAGTCACCACACTGGGCCCCGAGTTTTCCAGGTAGCGTATGTACCCCAACACGGCTGCAGAACAGCGGGGAGAGCGGGTCAGGAGCATGGGGGCAAGATTCACACCTTTCCTAAGTGACGGGCATGGCTTCAGGCACCGAGTGAAGCTCCCGAAATTCAATTTCGTAACATTTCAAGCAGAGTGCAGGCCACCAAATTCAATTTCGTAGCATTTCTAGCAAAGTGCAGGCCACCAAATTCAATTACATAGCATTTCAAGCAGAGTGCAGGCCACCAAATTCAATTTCATAGCATTTCAAGCACAGGACAGGCCACCAATTCAATTTCGTAGCATTTCTATCAGAGTGCAGGCCACCAAATTCAATTTCATAGCATTTCAAGCAGAGGACAGGCCACCACATTCAATTTCATAGCATTTCAAGCAGAGTGCAGGCCACCAAATTCAGTTTCATAACATTACAAGCAGAGTGCAGGCCATCAAATTCAATTTTGTAACATTTCAAGCACAGTGACAGGCCACCAAATTCAATTTCGTAGCATTTCAAGCACAGGACAGGCCACCAAATTCAATTTCATAGCATTTCAAGCAGAGTGCAGGCCACCAAATTCAATTTCGTAGCATTTCAAGCAGAGTGCAGGCCACCAAATGCAATTTCATAGCATTTCAAGCACAGGACAGGCCACAAATTCAGTTTCGTAGCATTTTCTACTAGAGGTGGTGGGGGGGGGGGGGGGGGGGGAGGGGGGGGGAGAGAAGCGGCGGCGGTACCTTGGTCTCCGCGGATGCGGTGCCGGGGGTCCTCGGCATAGCGCCCGCCCTGGGCCGTGTAGTAGACGGGTCCAGCGGAGCCATGAGCCAGCGTCAGCAGTAGTAGCAACGTCCTCATGGGAGTCCCGGAGCGGACGGGGCGGGGGGCGAGCTCTCCCCAGTCACTGATGTGACCGCTGCCCGACTCCTGAGCTCCGACGGCGGGGCTGCACTGCCCGGCGCCCGGGAGGGGAATGGGACTGCGGCGGCCTGGCGAGGAAGAGGTTAATGTCAGTGTTCACAGATCAGGCCATCTCGTTCCTGCCTCTCCCTTGCTCGGCCTCGTGATTCCCCCAACCCACCCTCACGACGCGAAGATTATTAAGGGTTGGACACGCTAGAGGCAGGAAACATGTTCCCGGTGTTGGGGGAGTCCAGAACCAGGGGCCACACACACACACACACACACACACACACACACAGTTTAAGAATAAGGGGTCGGCCATTTGGAACGGAGACGAGGAAACACTTTTTCTCACAGAGAGAGTTGCGAGTCTGTGGAATTCTCTGCCTCAGAGGGCGGTGGAGGCCGGTTCTCTGGATACTTTCAAGAGAGAGCTAGATAGGGCTCTTAAAGTCAAGTCAAGTCAAGTCAAGTCAAGTTTATTTGTCACATACACATACGAGATGTGCAGTGAAATGAAAGTGGCAATGCTCGCCGACTTTTGTGCAAAAGACAAACAACAAAACAACCAAACAAATTATAAACACAATCATAACACACAGATTCTTTTACATAATAAATAATAGAAGGAAAAACGAATAGCGAGATAGCGAGAGAGAGAGAGAGTCAGGGGATATGGGGAGAAGGCAGGAACGGGGTACTGATTAGGGATGATCAGCCATGATCACATTGAATGGCGGTGCTGGCTCGAAGGGCCGAATGGGCACTACTCCTCCACCTGTTGTCTACGTGTGTATGATTGCAGTGGTGAGGGGGTGGTCAGGACGTGGGGTAGAGAGAGGTACCTTTGTGATGGCGTGGATGGGCTTTGTGTGGAGATGGGGCGTGGTGGGGTAGAGTTGCTTTGGGCCGGTCTTGGCCCGGGGGAGCTGCGGCGTTGGGTCCCACTGGACAATGGGGTGTTAGACAATAAACAATAGACAATAGGTGCACGAGTAGGCCATTATGTTAGCTTTCATTGCAAAAGGATTCGAGTATAGGAGCAGGGAGGTTCTACTGCAGTTGTACAGGGTCTTGGTGAGACCACACCTGGAGTATTGCGTACAGTTTTGGTCTCCAAATCTGAGGAAGGACATTCTTGCCATAGAGGGAGTGCAGAGACAGATCACCAGACTGATTCCTGGGATGTCAGGACTTTCATATAAAGAAAGACTGGATAGACTCGGCTTGTACTCGCTAGAATTTAGAAGATTGAGAGGGGATCTTATAGAAACTTACACAATTCTTAAGGGGTTGGACAGGCTAGATGCAGGAAGATTGTTCCCGATGTTAGGGAAGTCCAGGAAAGGGGTCACAGCTTACGGATAAGGGGGAAATCCTTTAAAACCGAGATGAGAAGAACTTTTTTCACACAGAGAGTGGTGAATCTCTGGAACTCTCTACCACAGAGGGTAGTTGAGGCCAGTTCATTGGCTATATTTAAGAGGGAGTTAGATGTGGCCCTTGTGGCTAAGGGGAGGAGGGGGTATGGAGAGAAGGCAGGTACGGGATACTGAGTTTGGATGATCAGCCATGATTATATTGAATTGCGGTGCAGGCTCGAAGGGCCGAATGGCCTACTCCTGCACCTAATTTCTATGTTTCTATGTTTCTATTCGGCCCTTCGAACCAGCACCGCCATTCAATGTGATCATGGCTGATCATCCACAATCAGTGCCCCGTTCCTGCCTTCTCCCCACTTCCCACTACAGCAAAGCCAAAACACACCCCATGTCCAAACATATTCATCCCCAAGCGAAGACAATTGCCACCGCAATACTCACCCACACACCATGCCCTGACCCCCCTCCCCCCTCCTACGCGCTACCCACCTCTATCCCCAAGCCCCACACCCCACCCCTCCATCGCCAAACTAACTCCCCAGACTCCAAGCCTTCACCCAACTTCTCCTCTACCGACCACCCCACCACTCCCCTCCCTCCCCCTCACTCACATCACCTTCGCTCCCTACCCCCCCCTCCCCCCCCCCCCCTCCCCTCCCACTCCCCCCCGCACCCACGCTTACCTCCACCAGATCACCCTTGGGTTTGTGTTGTGGTGGGGGGGGCAGGGGGCGAGGAGGGAGGGCTGCTGGCCGAGCCTGGCGAGCGGTCAACAATCTCTGCGCCCCTCTCCCCCTCTCTTCTGTCTCTCCCTCTGTCTCTCGGTGGCAGGTTTGAAGTGACAAGTTGTGTACGCGGGCCCCATCGGGCTGTGTCTATTGTAACGGGCGGACGGACCGCGGGTTGCCCGTTCCCCAGAGCCGCTGAAACAAGGGCCGCCTTTCTCTGCGCTGCTGACCCGTGTCTGTGACAGATTGTCTCTGAGCCATTGTCTTGTGGTTGAAGCCGGCGATTGACGCGCGACTGTCAATGGAAGCGTTTGTCTGGAGCATCAGCGGCTCTGCTCAAATATCACCTCTCCCCTCCCCCACCCCCCCCCGCCCCCCAAGCCAAACCCTCCTCGTCCCACCGCGCCAGCGCCAGCCACGGATCGCGTTTCTGCCCCCCGCGCCGTACGACAGCGACTTTCATTTGGCGATCAATGGGTCACCGGATCCCACAGAGAAGGGTGTGTGTGTGTGTGTGTGTGTGTGTGTGTGTGTGTGTGTGTGTGTGTGTGTGTGTGTGTGTGTGTGTGTGTGTGTGGGTGTGTGTGTGTGTGTGTGTGTGTGTGTGTGTGTGTGTGTGTGTGTGTGTGTGTGTGTGCATGTGTGTGTGTGTGTGTGTGTGTGTATGTGTGTGTGTGTGTATGTGTGTGTGTGTGTGTGTGTGTGTGTGTGTGTGTGTGTGTGTGTGTGTGTGTGTGTGTGTGTGTGTGTGTGTGTGTGTGTGTGTGTGTGTGTGTGTGTGTGTGTGTGTGTGTGTGTGTGTGTGTGTGTGTGTGTGTGTGTGTATGTGTGTGTGTGTGTGTGTGTGTGTGTGTGTGTGTATGTGT
>NW_026576619.1:125000-127500 GCF_028641065.1 Leucoraja erinaceus
CGCACCGTTTGTGTTGTGTATCCCACACTTGCCCCGACACCCCCATCAGCTATTGTCATTGCGACAGCGGCCATGCCCCCAAAATAATACCTCTCTCCTTCCCCCTCCCCCCCTCTCTTTCTCTCTCCCCCCTCTCTCTCTCTCTCTCTCCTCCCTCTCCCCCCCTCTCCCTCTCTCATTCTCTCTCTTTCTCTCTCACTCTCTCTATTAATCTCTCCACCTCCCTCCCTCAGATCTAATAAGCTTTCCCTCACATAGAAACATATAAGGTCTTGGGGCGGTGGCTGTGCTGCGAGGCGAGGCCCAGACATAGAAACATAGAAACATAGACAATAGGTGCAGGAGTAGAGGCCATTCGGCCCTTCGAGCCTGCACCATTCGCCATTCAATATGATCATGGCTGATCATCCAACTCAGTATCCCATCCCTGCCTTCTCTCCATACCGCCTGATTCCTTTAGCCACAAGGGCCACATCTAACTCCCTCTTAAATATAGCCAACGAACTGTGTGGCCTCAACTACCTTCTGTGGCAGAGAATTCCACAGATTCACCACTCTCTGTGTGTGTGGGAAAAAAAATGTTTTTCTCATCTCGGTCCTAAAAGATTTCCCCCTTATCCTTAAACTGTGTGTGTGTGACCCCTTGTCCTGGACTTCCCCAACATCGGGAACAATCTTCCTGCATCTAGCCTGTCCAACCCCTTAAGAGTTTTGCTAGTTTCATGCTGCTGCAGGCGCCGGGTGTGTTGCATAATACGCCGCTGCGCCCGCGGCTGTTCTCGAAGTCAAACCTGATCTTATCTCCACTGATCTGACACCAACAGAGGCGTTGATCAGGGGGGGGTTCTGGTTCAAACCCCGTGGCCATTGAGGGGGCATTTAAACAGTGCCCATTCCAAACCCAGAGGCAGTAAATGACAGCGCCCCCACCAGCCCGGACCGTCTGAGGATCATATTAGAGGCAGGAACCATCTCCCTGGGTGATCGGCTGATCTGCTTGTTCCATCAACTCTGCATTCCCCGCTACCAGCATAAACCTTCTCGACATTTTTCTCCAGTTTTAATCTTGCTTTGCTTGTTTTAATGGAATCAAAGATTCACCTTGGCCTCCCCGAATTCCACAATCTCACAGGGCCGTGAAAATATTTCGCACAGAGCTTCAGAGATACAGCACGGATAAGAGGCCCTTCGGCCCACCGAGTCCGTGCCGGCTAGCGATGACCCGTTCACCCACTAGTTCGATGTTATTCCGATTTATCTATATATCCAATATCTACCGACACTCTCTGGGGGGGGGGGGGGGGGGGGGGGGGGATTTAATTAACCTACGAATCCTCACGTCTTTGGGATGTGGGGGAAAGCCGGAGAACTCCACACAGACAGACAGCACCAGAGGTCAGCCAGGAACCCGGGTCTCTGGCGCTGTGAGGCAGCAACTATACCTGTGGCCTTAAATGGGTGACATGTTTTTTAGACAATGGCCTGTGATTTTACATTCTCCCACACAAGGAAGTAACTCCTCCCCACATCCACCTGCAGGAACCTTGAAGGATCTTGTATGTTTTGACCAACCTCTTCTCCCGAGAAAGCCGATCAGAAAACCCACCCATATTAAGTGCTGTAGGGTCATAAATTGTTCCATTCCTGGTTGGGACTTGTACTGCAATGTGTGTTTTCAAGATTCAAGTGAGTTTATTGTCATGTGTCCCTGTATAGGACAATGAAATTCTTGCTTTGCTTCAGCACAACAGAACATAGTAGACATTGACTACAGAACAGATCAGTGTGTCCATATACCATAATATAAACATATACACACATGAATAAATAAACTGGTAACGTGCAAATAACAGATAATGGGTTATTAATAATCAGAGTTTTGTCCGAGCCAGGTTTAATAGCCTGATGGCTGTGGGGAAGTAGCTATTCCTGAACCTGGTTGTTGCAGTCTTCAGGCTCCTGTACCTTCTACCTGAAGGTAGCAGGGAGATGAGTGTGTGGCCAGGATGGTGTGGGTCTTTGATGATACTGCCAGCCTTTTTGAGGCAGCGGCTGCGATAGATCCCCTCGATGGAAGGAAGGTCAGAGCCGATGATGGACTGGGCAGTGTTTACTACTTTTTGTAGTCTTTTCCTCTCCAGGGTGCTCAAGTTGCCGAACCAAGCCACGATGCAACCGGTCAGCATGCTCTCTACTGTGCACCTGTAGAAGTTGGAGAGAATCCTCCTTGACAATCCGACTCTCCGTAATCTTCTCAGGAAGTAGAGGCGCTGATGAGCTTTCTTAATAATTGCATTAGTGTTCTGGGACCAGCAAAGATCTTCAGAGATGTTCACGCCCAGATATTTGAAGCTCGTGACCCTTTCAACCATCGACCCGTTGATATAAACGGGGCTAACACTCGCCAATCAGAAAACCTACGCATATAAAGCGCTGGAAGAACAAATTGGTCAATATCTGGTTGAGACTTGTACTGCAATGTGTGTTTTTGGGGATCGGT
>NW_026576619.1:132500-142061 GCF_028641065.1 Leucoraja erinaceus
AATATAAATATATACACACATGAATAAATAAACTGATCAAGTCCAAATAACAGATAATGGGTTATTAATAATCAGAGTTTTGTCCGAGCCAGGTTTAATAGCCTGATGGCTGTGGGGAAGTAGATATTCCTGAACCTGGACGTTGCAGTCTTCAGGCTCCTGTACCTTCTACCTGAAGGTAGCAGGGAGATGTGTGTGGCCAGGATGGTGTGTGGGTCTTTGATGATACTGCCAGCCTTTTTGAGGCAGCGACTGCGATAGATCCCCTCGATGGAAGGAAGGTCAGAGCCGATGATGGACTGGGCAGTGTTTACTACTTTTTGTAGTCTCTTCCTCTCCAGGGTGCTCAAGTTGCCGAACCAAGCCACGATGCAACCGGTCAGCATGCTCTCTACTTGGTTTATACTCTCTAGAATTTAGGAGATTGAGAGGGGATCTTATAGAAACTTACAAAATTCTTAAGGGGTTGGACAGGCTAGATGCAGGAAGATTGTTCCCGATGTTGGGGAAGTCCATGACAAGGGGTCACAGCTTAAGGATAAGGGGGAAATCCTTTAAAACCGAGATGAGAAGAACTTTTTTCACACAGAGAGTGGTGAATCTCTGGAAACATAGAAACATAGAAACATAGAAATTAGGTGCAGGAGTAGAGGCCATTCGGCCCTTCGAGCCTGCACCGCCATTCAAATATGATCATGGCTGATCATCCAACTCAGTATCCCGTACCTGCCTTCTCTCCATACCCCCTGATCCCTTAGCCACAAGGGCCACATCTAACTCCCTCTTAAATATAGCCAATGAACTGGCCTCAACTACCCTCTGTGGCAGAGAGTTCCAGAGATTCACCACTCTCTGTGTGAAAAAAGTTCTTCTCATCTCGGTTTTAAAGGAATTCTCTGGAACTCTCTGGAACTCTCTGCCACAGATGGTAGTCGAGGCCAGTTCATTGGCTATATTTAAGAGGGAGTTAGATGTGGCCCTTGTGGCTAAGGGGATCAGAGGGTATGGAGAGAAGGCAGGGACGGGATACTGAGTTGGATGATCAGCCATGATCATATTGAATGGCGGTGCAGGTTCGAAGGGCCGAATGGCCTCTACTCCTGCACCTAATTTCTATGTTTCTATTTTTACTGTGCACCTGTAGAAGTTAGAGAGAGTCTTCCTTGACAAACCGACTCTGTTCAGTGACAATAAGTTGTTGAAAACAGCTTTTTCCAATGATTTTACTAAAAAATGCAAGGTTTAACATGGGCCTTTAGTTACACATTAGTATCGTGTCTAGATTGTTCTGTTTTTAAGTGGCTTGATGTCTGCAGTTTTCAGGGCCTTTGGGAAGACACCTGAGAGAAGAAGAGAGACAAAAATGCTGGAGAAACTCAGCGGGTGAGGCAGCATCATCTATGGAGCGAAGGAAATAGCCAACGTTTCGGGCCGAAACCCTTCTTCGTTTTTCCAGCATCTGCAGTTCCTTCTTAAACACCTGAAGGGGAGAAACGTGTTTACGATCTGTAGAAGACCTGAGGCCAAATAATTGGAAACATTTTTGAAAAATCCTGTTGGCAGAATATCAAGTTAGCAGGAAGAGGATCTCAGATGTTGTGTAAAATGTTCTCCAGGTGTTTTATATTTGATTGCACAAAATTGTCATTGCATTTAAATTGGTTCTATGTGGACACAGGGATGACACACACCCTGTACCTGATATGGAGGCACTGGCTAATCTTCTGAATTCCGTCAGAAAATTAATCGCAGGCCCTGGTGCAAAGAAACATAGAAACATAGAAATTAGGTGCAGGAGTAGAGGCCATTCGGCCTTCGAGCCTGCACCGCCATTCAATATGATCATGGCTGATCATCCAACTCAGTATCCCGTACCTGCCTTCTCTCCATACCCTCTGATCCCCTTGGCCACAAGGGCCACATCTAACTCCCTCTTAAAAATAAATTGGATGGGCATATGGATGAGAAGGGAATGGAGGGTTATGGTATGAGTGCAGGCAGGTGGGACTAAGGGGAAAAAAATTGTTCGGCATGGACTTGTAGGGCCGAGATGGCCTGTTTCCGTGCTGTAATTGTTATATGGTTATATGGTTATATGGTTATATGGTTAAATATAGCCAATGAACTGGCCTCAACTACCCTCTGTGGCAGAGAGTTCCAGAGATTCACCACTCTCTGTGTGAAAAAAAGCTCTTCTCGTCTCGGTTTTAAAGGATTTCCCCCTTATCCTTAAGCTGTGACCCCTTGTCCTGGACTTCCCCAACATCGGGAACAATCTTCCTGCATCTAGCCTGCCCAACCCCTTAATCCCTAAGAAGCTCAGAGGCGACTGACACAGAAGGGGTTTGTTAGCCGGCCGGCAGCAGCATTATTTATTATTCAGGTGAAGGAGGAAAGATTTAATAGGAATCTGAGGGGTAACTTTTCCACTCAGAGGGTGGTGGGTGTATGGAACGAGCTGCCAGAGGAGGTAGTTGAGGCTGGGACTATCCCAACGTTAGACAGGTACATGGATAGGACAGGTTTGGAGGGATATGGGCCAAACGCCGGCAGGTGGGACTGGTGTAGCTGGGCATGTTGGCCGTTGTGATTAAGTTGGGCCGAAGGGCCTGTTTCCACACTGTATTAATCTACAACTCACTTTGCGACTGGATAGACTCGGCTTGTACTCGCTAGAACTTAGAAGATTGAGGGGGGATCTTATAGAAACGTACAAAATCCTTAAGGGGTTGGACAGGGCTAGATGCAGGAAGATTGTTCCCGATGTTGGGGAAGTCCAGAACAAGGGGTCACACACAGTTTAAGGATAAGGGGGAAATCTCTTAGGGCCGAGATGAGAAAAACATTTTTCACACACAGAGAGTGGTGAATCTGTGGAATTCTCTGCCACAGAAGGTAGTTGAGGCCACACAGTTCATTGGCTATATTTAAGAGGGAGTTAGATGTGGCCCTTGTGGCTAAAGGGATCAGAGGGTATGGAGAGAAGGCAGGTATGGGATACTGAGGTGGATGATCAGCCATGATCATATTGAATGGCGGTGCAGGCTCGAAGGACCGAATGGCCTCTACTCCTGCACCTATTGTCTATGTTTCTATGTTTCTATGTTTGTCTGTGTGTGTGTCTGTGTCTATGTGTGTGTGTGTGTGCGTGTGTCTGTGTGTGTGCGTGCGTGTGTGTTCTGTGTGTGTGTGTGTGTCTGTGTGTGGGCGTGTGTGTCTGTGTGTGTGTGTGCGTGCGTGCAGGTACAGGATACTGAGTTGGATGATCAGCCATGATCATATTGAATGGCGAATGGTGCAGGCTCGAAGGGCCGAATGGCCTCTACTCCTGCACCTATTTTTTATGTTTCTATAACTTAACTAAACTAAAGTAAGCTGAACCAGTACGCGAGCGAGGGGCCGAACGGCAGCTATTGAGCTCCGCCTGGCCTATGTGGGGGGCGGGGATATTGGATCGATGCCCGCTCGCTGTTGTACAAAAGGCGGGCGGTTCCGGCTCGCAGCTTCAGCGGAGGTTGCCCCGACCAGACGCGACCAGACCCGACCAGACCCGCCATGAGTTCGGGGGCGCCCAACATGCGGCTCCGGCTGCCGCTTCTCTGCCTCTCGCTGCAGGTCACCCTGATCATTCTCTTCGCCCTGTTCGTTCGCTACGACGCGCACACCGACCCCAGGCAATGGTTTCAGCTGAAGAAACAGAACGGCACCCGAGACTGGGAGAACGAGTTCTACTTCAGATATCCCAGTGAGTGGCCAGTTAACCTCGCACCCCTTCAGCGCCCTCACACCCTCCCCCCTCACCTCCCCCCCCTCACTCCCCCCCCTTCCCCTCCCCCCCACCCTCCTCTCACTCCCCCCCCAACCCCCCCTCTCACCCCCCCCTCTCCTCCCCCCCCCTCTCACTCCCACCCTCCTCTCACTCTCACCCACCCTCCCCTCCCCTCACCCCCCCTCTCACTCCCCCCCACCTCCCCTCACTCCCCCCCTCCTCCCCTCACTCCCCCCCCCTCCTCCTCACTCACTACCCCACCCCCCCTCACTCCCCCACCCCCCCCCCTCACTCCCCCCACCCTCCCCTCACTCCCCCACCCTCCTCTCACTCCCCACACCGTGGGGGGGGGGGGGGGGGGGTGTGGGGAAGGGGAGAAAGAAATGGGTCACGTTTTGGGGACGAGACCCTTCAGTTCCGTTGAGTTACTGTGGGACTCGGGAGGGGGGGGGGGGGGGGCGGAGGGTAGAAGCGAGTTTTCCCTCAACTTTAATTAAGTTTGGTTCATTGTCACTTGCAGCGAGTTTGAGTGAAAGGCTTTTGTCGCGATCAGCGGTAGAAATCGTGTGTGGGGCCCGTTCAGGGTCGCCTTATCCCGGGTTAGCGCGTTATATCCCAGAGTGGCCGCTCCCTGGTCCCAGTCTGATCACGAAATGTCACCTATCCATGTTCTCCACAGATGCTGCCTGACCCGCTGAGTTACTCCAGCACTCTGTGTATCATTTTCCCCAACATCTTCCAAGAAACTTACAAAATTCTTAAGGGGTTGGACAGGCTAGATGCGGGAAGATTGTTCCTGATGTTGGGGAAGTCCAGGACAAGGGGCAACACACAGTTTAAGGATAAGGGGGGAAATCCTTTAGGACCGAGATGAGAAAAACATTTTTTTTCACACACACAGAGAGTGGTGAATCTGTGGAATTCTCTGCCACAGAAGGTAGTTGAGGCCACACAGTTCATTGGCTATATTTAAGAGGGAGTTAGATGTGGCCCTTGTGGCTAAAGGGATCAGGGGGTATGGAGAGAAGGCAGGGATGGGATACTGAGTTGGATGATCAGCCATGATCATATTGAATGGCGGTGCTGGTGCAGGCTGGAAGGGCCGAATGGCCTCTACTCCTGCACCTGTTGTCTATGTTTCTATGTTTTTATCCACAGTTCCTTCAGTTCCCATTTTGACTGTTTCCTTGTGTTCGGCTGTTTGACCCAGTAATCCCATTTTAATCGCTGGTCAAGCTCCTCCCAACTCTCTCCAGATTCCACTGAGAACTCGCACGCTAGGGACAATCTGCAGAGGGAAAGCGGGAGGGAGGGGGAGGGGGTGTGTGGTGGACAACTACACAGACAGCGCCGGAGCTCGGGATCGAACGGGCTTTCCATATCCAGGCCTCAGCAACCCCCCCCCCCCCCCCGGATATGTTGCTCCAAACTCTCGGCTGTTGCCCAAGCGAGCGCTGAACAAACACAAAAAGGTCTTTGAAACTTCACCATTCAACTTTCACTTCAATTCAAAGTCAGACGTGAGAAAACAAATGCAGCCGGGGGCTGGGGACTGGTTCACCCGGGAATTAACCGAGAAACATAGAAACATAGACAATGCAGGAGTAGAGGCCATTCGGCCCTTCCAGCCAGCACCGCCATTCAATGTGATCATGGCTGATCATCCCCAATCAGTTCCCCCGTTCCTGCCTTCTCCCCATATCCCCTGACTCCGCTATCTTTAAGAGCCCTAGCTAGCTCTCTCTTGAAAGCATCCAGAGAACCGGCCTCCACCGCCCTCTGAGGCAGAGAATTCCACAGACTCACCACTCTCTGTGAGAAAAAGTGTTTCCTCGTCTCCGTTCTAAATGGGCGACCCCTTATTCTTAAACTGTGTGTGTGTGGACCCTGGTTCTGGACTCCCCCAACATCAGGAACATGTTTCCTGCCCCTAGCGTGTCCAAGCCCCTTAATGATCTTATATGCTTCAATAAGATCCCCACTCATCCTTCTAAACTCCGCAGCAGGGACGGGAACTCTTTTCATGTTGGAAGGCCTCATGTTGGAAGTTAGCTGTAATCTAATAAGGCCACATCTAAGAAACCTCAATTAGATATAATTCAAAATGTACATTCATTTGTTAAAACAGCCCTCATGACTTACTAATGATTTAACTGTTGCCGTCAGTCGGGGAGGATTGTTTCGTTCAATATTCATTTACTCTTTGCTATTTAAAATTAAAAGAATAAAAGACGAACAAAAATATATTAGTAAAATTCGATGGTAGACAAAAATGCTGGAGAAACTCAGTGGGACAGGCAGCATCTATGGAGGGCAGAACGAAGAAGGGTCTCGACCCGAAACGTCACCCATTCCTTCTCTCCAGAGAATCTGCCTGTCCCGCTGAGTTACTCCAGCATTCTTGCCATAGAGGGAGTACAGAGAAGGTTCACCAGACTGATTCCTGGGATGGCAGGACTTTCATATGAAGAAAGACTGGATAGACTTGGCTTGTACTCGCTAGAATTTAAAAGATTGAGGGGGGATCTTATAGAAACTTACACACAATTCTTAAGGGGTTGGACAGGCTAGATGCAGGAAGATTGTTCCCGATGTTGGGGAAGTCCAGAACAAGGGGCCACACACACCGTTTAAGGATGTGTGGAATCCTTTAGGACCGAGATGAGGAAAACATTTTTTTTCACACACAGAGAGTGGTGAATCTGTGGAATTCTCTGCCACAGAAGGTAGTTGAGGCCACACAGTTCATTGGCTATATACTCCTCTCCTCTCCTCTCCTCTCCTCTCCTCTCCTCCCTCTCCTCTCCTCCCTCTCCTCTCCTCTCCTCTCTCTCCTCTCCTCTCCTCTCCTCTCCTCTCCTCTCCTCTCCTCTCCTCTCCTCTCCTCTCTCTCCTCTCCTCTCCTCTCCTCTCCTCTCCTCTAGTGTGCGGGGATTGCATCTCCTCTCTTCCTCCTCTCTCCGAAGGGCCTGTTCCCGCGCTGTCCTCTCCTCTCCCTCTCCTCTCCTCTCCTCTCCTTTGAATCTGTGGAATTCTCTGTCACAGAAGGTAGTTGAGCCCACACAGTTCATTGGCTATATTTAAGAGGGAGTTAGACGTGGCCCTTGCGGCTAAAGGGATCAGGGGGTATGGAGAGAAGGCAGGGATGGGATACTGAGTTGGATGATCAGCCATGATCATATTGAATGGCGAATGGTGCAGGCTCGAAGGGCTGAATGGCCTCTACTCCTGCACCTATTGTCTATGTTTCTATGTTTCTATCTATCTTTGATTTAAACCAGCATCTGCAGTTATTTCCTGTACAATCTATGAGATAAGGGCCCGGTGCATAGCATACAGTCAGCATTTTACGATCAAGATGAAGCTATTTTTTTTTGCTCTTTTGAACCTACCTTGTCAAAGCGGAATCCTAGAATATTTTAATACAGACAGACAGATTCCTGATAAATGGTAGACACAAGATTGTTGGTAGTTGAAGAGAAAGCACAAACACATCAGTAGAGATCTCATTACACGACACAGAAAGGTCGAGAAGGCAGCTCGATGCTATCTGGAGCCAGAGAACACCTCTGGACAAGAACGGGCCCTTCGGCCCACGTTATCTGTGCTGGGCATGATGCTGAGATAAGCTAATCTCCCACACGTGGTCCACATTTCCTGCATATCCATGCGCCAATCTAAAACTCTATCAAAGGCCACTATCGTATCTGCCTCCACCCCCTCCCCCCCAAACACACCCTCCCGGCAGCGTGTCCCAGCCCCTCCACCCTCTGTGTTCAAAGAAAAAACATGCCCCGCATTTACTCTTTGATTGTTGACTTAAAGTTATTCACTGGAGGTTTTCAAAACACAAATGTTCTGACTGACCATCTCTGTTTGTGCATCTGGTTCTTTGAGATCCGCTCAGCCCGCCTCAACCTGCCCGATCTACCGGTCGCTGGACCCTTCCCATCCCCACACTGACCCTTCTGTCCTGGGCCTCCACTAGTGTCAGTGAGTCAGGGCATTGGAGGAACAGCACCTCGCGTTAGAAACATAGAAACATAGAAATTAGGTGCAGGAGTAGAGGCCATTCGGCCCTTCGAGCCTGCACCATTCGCAATTCAATATGATCATGGCTGATCATCCAACTCAGTATCCCATCCCTGCCTTCTCTCCATACCCCCTGATCCCCTTAGCCACAAGGGCCACGTCTAACTCCCTCTTAAATATAGCCAATAGAAACATAGAAACATAGAAATTAGGTGCAGGAGTAGGAGTAGAGGCCATTCGGCCCTTCGAGCCTGCACCATTCGCCATTCAATATGATCATGGCTGATCATCCAACTCAGTATCCCGTACCTGCCTTCTCTCCATACCCCCTGATCCCCTTTAGCCACAAGGGCCACATCTAACTCCCTCTTAAATATAGCCAATGAACTGGCCTCAACTACCCTCTGTGGCAGAGAGTTCCACAGATTCACCACTCTGCTTGAGGCAGCTTGTACACCCCTGCGGTATGAATGGCGACTTGTCCAACTTCCAGTAACCCTCCCCCCCCTCTCTCTCCACCCCTCACCCCCCAGAGTTCTCAGACCAGACTGACTACATTTTATCTCAGTTTGTATCTCAGCGAACGATGGTCTCTGCCACATTTCCCTTCGACATCATTTCTTTTGATCTATTAAATGTCCTTATTTCTGTAAATCCCCCCTCCAAACCCCTCCCTGTCTTCTCTCGTCCCCTTCCCCTCTCTCCCCTCAACCCCCCCCCCCCCCACGTCCGACTGGTCTATCCCTCCCTTCGACCCCCCCCCCCCCTCTCTCCAATTCCCCCCCCCTCTCTTTCCACCCCCCTCCCTGCACGTCATTCCTGATGTTCCATATCTCCCTCTCTTTGTCTCCCCCCCCATTCCATCGCCTCCCTCCATCCCTCCCTATTCTCCTCTCTCCCTCCACTTCCGCCTTGCCCCCCTCCCCTCCCCCCCTCCCCTCCTCCCCTCTCTCCCTCATTTCCCCCTTCCCCATCTCCTGCCATCTGCTCCCTTTGCCCCTACTCCCCTTGCGTTCGAACCCCTCCCTCCCCCCTCCCTTTTCATCCCCACCGTTACCCATACCCCCTCCCGTCCCTCTCATAGAAACATAGAAACATAGACATTAGGTGCAGGAGTAGAGGCCATTCGGCCCTTCGAGCATGCACCATTCGCCATTCAATATGATCATGGCTGATCATCCAACTCGGTATCCTGTACCTGCCTTCTCTCCATACCCCCTGATCCCTTTAGCCACAAGGGCCACATCTAACTCCCTCTTAAATATAGCCAATGAACTGTGTGGCCTCAACTACCCTCTGTGGCAGAGAATTCCACAGATTCACCACTCTCTGTGTGTGAAAAAAAATGTTTTTCTCATCTCGGTCCTAAAAGACTTCCCCCTTATCCTTAAACTGTGACCCCTTGTTCTGGACTTCCCCAACATCGGGAATAATCTTCCTGCATCTAGCCTGTCCAACCCCTTAAGAATTTTGTAAGTTTCTATAAGATCCCCCCTCAATCTTCTGAATTCCAGCGAGTACAAGCCGAGTCTATCCAGCCTTTCTTCATATGAAAGTCCTGACATCCCAGGAATCATAGGAGTAGAATTAGGCCATTCGGCCCATCTAGTCTACTCCATCATTCAATCATAGCTGATGCATCTTTCCCTCTCAACCCCACTCTCCTGCCTTCTCCCCGCAACCTTTGATGCCTTTCCAAACCAAGAACCTGCCAGTCTCTGCTCCTGTAATTTGCCCAGTGTGCGGTCCTTTCTAAACGT
>NW_026576619.1:142161-174661 GCF_028641065.1 Leucoraja erinaceus
GCCCAATGAACTGGGTGGCCTAACTACAATCTGTGGCAGAGAATTCCACAGATTCACCAATCTCGGTGTGAAAAATGTTTTTCTCATAGCGGTCCTTAAAAGATTTCCTTTATCATTAAACCTGGGTCGGCCCCATATGGCACGAATGTATTCCTCAGATTAGGAGACCAACTGTGCACCCAAACGCCAGGTGCGGTCTCCACGGACCCTGCGTACAACTGCAGTAGAACCTCCCTGCTCACCCGACTCAATCATCTTGTTATGATGCAACGATTAACATTCGCTGGAGAATGGTTGGGGGAGACCAAAACGTACGCAATACTCACAGGGGTGGTCTCACCAAGACCCGTACAACTGCAGTAGAACATCCCTGCTCCTAGGACTCAAATCCTCATGGTAGCAATGAATGCTTCGGCTCAGGTTAGGAGACTCAATTCATCATAACTGATACGCAATACTGGAACCGTGCCTTGGTCTCCACCAAGACCCTGATACAACGCAGTAGAACTTTCCCCCCACTGCCCCCTGTATAAAAACTTCATTTGTTATGAATGCATAAGTCTGGTCATCAGATTGGGACAGGTTCAGACCCCACTGGAAGACAATACTATTCATGTTCTCCACGTGATGGATAGCCTGTATGAAACGCTGCTCCAGCAAATCAGTGAAACATCCCTGTCCATAATCTTCAGCGGATAGATGCCTGAGCCAGACAGCTCAGAATCAAGGAGTTGAGGCCTATCAGTGTTCTAGTACGCATATTGAGCGCAGGAGTTGATTTCCATAGACCTTGTACAATCCATCTTGTAAAATTGGGCAATAGATCAGGGCCTGGTTGGAGAAAGGGAGGGATATGGTGACGGCGCGGACAACCGGAGGGGGAAAGGGTCCTTGGGGCGGGGGGGGAGATTCCCACCCAGGACACTGGTTGAAAGCTAACGGGAGGATTGATTCAGTTAGATGATCCTCCGCCACCTGCACGTGTCATTATCCCTCCATCCACCTGCAATATCCTGGTGGTGGGCGATCTAAGTGATCTCTTAAACAGGCCACAGTGGGATACCCAGCCGATCTGTTGGCCCCCACAGTCCCCTGGGCAGCGCGTACCCAGACCCCACACCACCGTGCGAGGGATCCCGAGTGGGGTGGTGGTGACGTGGGGGGGTGGGGAGCATATTATACAGTGACCTGGCGGAGGACAGGTGTGGGGGGGGGGGGTCGGTGGGTAGGGGGTGGGGGAATTAGGGTGTGATCACACAAACCCTGTATGCTGCAAGCATAAATCAGTTGTGCACAGACTTGTCCCGGGACATGAAGTGGGAATTCGCCACATGAAGAACCATGTCACAAGTGACACCCCCCACAAGGCAGTTTTAGTGTGGAACCTGGTCCTTCGGTGGAACGAATGTGAAGGGGAGGCCAGATAAACCATCCCAAAAACAGTTACGCATTCTTACATTGCTTGGCGATCCGCAGTAGCTGTGGGACTGGGCTAGCTGGTCCGCACGGCAGCTCCCCGCTGACCCCCACCAACATGGGGGTCGTCCGGGCCCTGGCACCACTACGGTGGGGTGTGAGGGGGTGGGTGAGGTTGGAGAGCCACTCGCGGTTAACGTAACGTTAGCCCCCCCTC
Source organism: Leucoraja erinaceus (assembly GCF_028641065.1). NCBI lineage: Eukaryota > Metazoa > Chordata > Chondrichthyes > Rajiformes > Rajidae > Leucoraja > Leucoraja erinaceus. The sequence goes on from NW_026576619.1 coordinate 143,795, forward strand.
ACAGTACACAACTCTCCCGGTCTTTGGGAGCTCACACCACCACCCTCTCTCCCCCCACCGCGTCAAAGCGCACACACACTCCCGTCCCCCATCCCTGGGCCCCCCCCCCCCCCCCCCCCCCCACCCCACCCCACCCCACCCCCCACCCCCCCCCCACCCCCCCCCCCCCCCCACCACCCCACCCCCCCCCCCCCCCCCCACCCACCCCCCTCGCCCTGGAACCCTGGTCCTCTCTCGCCATCCAGGAACCCAGCGTAGGTTCACCAGGTTAATTCCCCGGGATGGCGGGACTGTCATATGCTGAGAGAATGGAGCGGCTGTGGGCTTGTACACTCTGTGGAGTTTAGAAGGATGAGAGGGCATCTCATTGAAACATATATGAGATTGTTAAGGGTTTGGACACGCTAGAGGCAGGAAACATGTTCCCGGTGTTGGGGGAGTCCAGAACCAGGGGCCACACACACACACACAGTTTAAGAATAAGGGGTCGGCCATTTAGAACGGAGACGAGGAAACACTTTTTCTCACAGAGAGTGGTGAGTCTGTGGAATTCTCTGCCTCAGAGGGCGGTGGAGGCCGGTTCTCTGGATACTTTCAAGAGAGAGTTAGATAGGGCTCTTAAAGATAGCGGAATCAGGGGATATGGGGAGAGGGCAGGAACGGGGTACTGATTGTGGATGATCAGCCATGATCACATTGAATGGCTCGTAGGGCCGAATGGCCTCTAATCCTGCACCTATTGTCCTATTGAACCCCTCCCTCCATTCCCCTCCCCTACCCTGTCGCTGTCCCCCCCCCCCCCTCCTCCAGGGTCCGGAGGTGTAAATGAATGATATTGGCCATTAGCGAACATTAATACTAAACAAGAACAAGTCTTCAGAATATCTGCTAGAAGAAGCAGTGTATGTTCTCCTGAAACACTCATCCAAGTTTGTCAAACGCTGCTATATTTGCCGTTGCTGCTGTTATATTTCTCTTTGTACTTTATAGCTGGGTCTGCTGTTGTTGCTGTAGTTATATCTGTATCTGTTGTACATCTTGCTGTACATGGATTTATTGCAGCGTTTGTGTCTATGCTGTTGTTGGTCTCTTGTCCTGTGTCTTGTTGCGGTTTGTTTGTTTGTTGCCGGGCGGGCGCCGTGTGATGGATCCCGGCCTTAATGCGGCCTGGGCAGTCAGCCTCACACCGGGCCTGGCTCCGAGCCCAGCGCTCACGTTCAATTCCCCCGGGGGATGGGCCGAGAGCCACACACAGAGTATCTGCAGAACAGAGAGACTCTGCTCTGAGATGAAACCTTTCAGACAACTGTCCGATCGATGGCTCAGTACTGATCGCTGGGGGGGGAGAGAGGGAGGGAGTGGGGCGTCTTCAACACACCCCCTCTCCCCCCCCCCTCACACCCCCCCCCCCCCCCTCACACCCCCCCCCCCTCACCCCTCCTTACACCCTCCAGGGGCCGGGGTGTCGAAACCACTGATCGTAAAACAGTACAGCAGAGGAATAGTCCCTTCGGCCCACAGCCCACCCCTTCCCTCCAGAGATGCTGCCTGCCCCGCTGAGTTACTCCAGATTTTTGTGTCTGTCGCCGAGTTTAATTTGTTTTAGTTTAGAGGAACAACATGGAAACAGGCCCTTCGGCCCACATAGTCCACGCCGACCACCGCTCATCGATTCACACTAGTTCAATGCTATCCCACTTTACACAACAGAGGGGCGGTTGGGTTACAAACCCGCACGCTTTGGGGATGAGGGAGGAAACCGGGGAACCCGGAGGAAACCCACGCGGTCTCGGGGGGGGGGCGTGGAAACTCCACGCAGACAGCGCAGCACCCGAGGTCGGGATCGAACCCGGGTGGGTGTCAGGGGTCAGACTCCCACTCCTCCTCGCCCGGGGTCAGCTACACCCTCCCCCTAACCCGGGGTCCGGCCCAGCCCAGCCCACGGTCCCGCGCCCGCCCACCTGCCCACCTGCCCACCTGCCCAGCCCCCGGTCCCACTCCTCCTCCGCCCGGGGTCAGATACACCCCCCCCCTAACCCGGGGTCCGGCCCAGCCCAGCCCCCCGGTCCCGCGCCCGCCCACCTGTCCACCTGACCACCTGCCCACCTGCCCGCCTGTCCACCTGCCCACCTGCCCGCCTGTCCACCTGCCCACCTGTCCACACCCTCCCACCTGCCCAGCCCCCCGGTCCCACGCTCGCCCACCTGTCCCACCTGCCCACCTGCCCACCTGTCCACCTGTCCACCTGCCCACCAGCCCAGCCCACCCACCGGTCCCACGCCTCCCTCCCGCCCGCGTTCCCGCAGGAAGCGGTTGAGGTCTCCGTGCTTCATGTACTCGAAGACCATCAGCAGCGGCGCGCCGCGCGTGCACACGCCGTGTAGGCTGACCACATGCTCGTGTTGGAGGACCGTCAACAACTCGGCCTCTCGCTGGAAGTCCGTTCGCCCGCTCTCCGTCACTTCCTTCAGGGCCTGGTGGACAGGGAGAGGAGAGGGGGAGTGTGGGGGGAGAGAGATAAGGGTGGGGGGGGGGGGGGGGGGGGGGGGGTGAGAGTTGAGACAGACAGACAAACAGGACAGATAGAGAGAGAGAGGAGACAGACAGACAGACAGACAGACAGACAGACAGACCCATAGAGTGAGAGAGACAGACAGACAGACAGACAGACAGACAGACAGACAGACAGACCAGAGAGACAGACAGACAGAGAGACAGACAGACAGACAGACAGACAGACAGACAGACAGACAGACAGACAGACAGACAGACAGACAGACATATAGACAGACAGACAGACAGACAGACAGACAGACAGACATAGAGAGAGACAGACAGACAGACAGACAGACAGACAGACACACACATACACAGACAGAGAGAGAGAGAGAGAGACAGACAGACAGACAGACAGACAGACAGACAGACAGACAGACAGACAGACAGACAGACAGACAGACAGACAGAGAAAGAAAGACAGACAGAGAAAAGGGGGAGGGAGAGGAGAGAGAGCAGGGGGCGGGTAATAGGGGCAGGGTGGGATAGACAGATAGAGAGAGAGTAGATAGAGAGTGAGGGACAGAGGGACATTTAGGGGGGAGGAGAGAGGTGAGGACTGGATCCTCTCTATCCTCGCTACACACATCCACCTCACTCCGCCACCCCCCACTCACTCACTCCCCCTCCCCCCACTCACTCATACTCACTCACTCACTCACTCACATCACCACCTATCCCTTGTCTTCAGACGACCTATCTGCCGCGGCCCACATCCAATCCTCTCACCTCCTCACCCCCCCCCCCTCCACTCGCTTTCTGCTGCCTCTGTACAGCCCCCCCCTCCTCTCTCACACCCCCATCTCCCTCCTCCGCTCTCCTCACTCCTCTTCCCAGCCCCCCCCCCCCCCTCTCCCCTCCCATCCATCCCTCTCTCCCTCCCCTCCCCCCCACCACCCCCCCCACCCCCTTCTCCTCCCAGGGTGGTGGGGTATTTATACCTTGACCGCCACCAGGAGGCGACTCTGTTCGTCACCATCGCAGTCCCACTCGGCCAGGAAGACTTTGCCGAAAGGCCCTTCGCCGAGTTCACATTTCAGGGTGATGTCGCCTCGTTCAATGTGCTGCACGGCTGTGGCAGGACGGAGCCAATCAGTCATTACGCCATTACCGGCCACTCCCACCCGCGCGGCGCTCCCCTCACCGCCCCCGACCACCCGCGCGGCGCTCCCCCTCCCCGCCCTCCCACCGCGCGCGGCGATCCCTCCCCTCACAGCGCGGCGCTCCCTCACCGCCCCCTCCCACCACGCGGCGCTCCCTCCCCGCCATCCCACCGCGGCGGCGCTAAATCCCCCGCCCCATCCTCCCACAGAGCGGCGCTCCCTCACCGCCCTCCCCACAGCGCGGCGCTCCCCTCACCGCCCCTCCCCAGCGCGGCGCTCCCTCACCGCCCCCCTCACCGCGCGGCGCCACCCTCCGCCCCTCCCACCACGAGGCGCTCCCTCCCGCCCCTCCCTCCCCCGCGCGCGCTCCCTCCCCAGCCAGGGATCCTCCCACAGCGCGGCGCTCCCTCACCGCCCCTCCCACCGCGCGGCGGCGCTCCCTCCCCCCAGCAGCGCGCGGCGCTCCCTCACCGCCCTCCCCCGCGCGGCGTTCCCTCCCCCCACCGCGCGGCGCTCCCTCCCCATCCTCCCTCAGCGCGGCGCTCCCTCACCGCCCCTCCCTCCCCGCCCCTCCCTCCCCGCGGCGCGCTCCCTCACCGCCCCTCCCACCAGCGCGGCGCTCCCTCACCCGCCCCTCCCACCGCGCGGCGCTCCCTCCCCGCCCCTCCCCCCGCGCGGCGCTCCCTCCCCCCACAGCGCGGCGCTCCTCCCTGCCCCTCCCACAGCGCGGTGCTCCCTCACCGCCCCTCCTCCCACAGCGCGGCGCTCCCTCCCGCGCCCCTCCCACCACGCGGGCGCTCCCTCCCCGCCCCTCCCACCGCGCGGCGCTCCCTCCCCGCCCATCCTCCCACAGCCGCGGCGCTCCCTCACCCACCGCCCCTCCCACAGCGCGGGCGCTCCCTCACCGCCCCTCCCAACCGCGCGGCGCTCCCTCCCCGCCCCTCCCACCACGAGGCGCTCCCTCCCCGCCCCTCCCTCCCCGCGGCGCTCCCTCCCCATCCATCCTCCCACAGCGCGGCGCTCCCTCACCGCCCCTCCCACCGCGCGGGCGCTCCCTCCCCCCACAGCGCGCGCGCCCCCTCAACCGCACCTCCCAACCGCGCGGCGTTCCCTCCCCCCACCGCGCGGCGCCTCCCTCCCATCCTCCCTCAGCGCGGCGCTCCCCTCACCGCCCCTCCCTCCCCGCCCCTCCCTCCCACGCGGCGCTCCCTCACCGCCCCTCCCACAGCGCGGCGCTCCCTCCTCACCCCTCCCCGCCGAAGCGCGGCGCTCCCTCACTCCCCGACCCTTCCCCTCCCACCCACCTCCCACAGCGCGGCGCTCCCTCACCGCCCCTCCTCCCACCGCGCGGCGCTCCCTCCCCGCCCATCCTCCCTCAGCGCGGCGCTCCCTCCCCGCCCCTCCCACCGCGCGGTACTGACCTGGGTTGTCTCCTCCCCGGAGGAGGGAGCGCGGTTCCCAGAAATACTGCGGGTTCTGGATGGTCTTGGTGAGGTCGGGGTTGGTGCCGGGCAGGGGGCTTGCGCTGACCCCCAGGTTCAGGAAATGCAGCGAGACTCCAGACTCCTCCTCCGCCGCCAACATCTTCACCTCCCCTGCGGCAGCAAGATGGGGGGGGGGGGGGGTTAGGGAGGTCTCTGCCCCTTCTCGACCCCCCCCCCCCAGCGTAACAGCCCCTCCCTCATCGTTACCCCCACCTCCCCGTATCCCCACCTGCCCCAAACCACACCGCCCTGTTCACCTCCATCCGTTTCTCCAGCCTCTCCCTCCATCACTTGCCCCCGTCCCTCTCATAGAAACATAGAAACATAGAAATTAGGTGCAGGAGTAGAGGCCATTCGGCCCTTCGAGCCTGCACCATTCGCCATTCAATATGATCATGGCTGATCATCCAACTCAATATCCCGTACATGCCTTCTCTCCATACCCCCTGATCCCTTTAGCCACAAGGGCCACATCTAACTCCCTCTTAAATATAGCCAATGAACTGTGGCCTCAACTACCCTCTGTGGCAGAGAGTTCCAGAGATTCACCACTCTCTGTGTGAAAAAAAGTTCTTCTCATCTCGGTTTTAAAGGATTTCCCCTTTATCCTTAAGCTGTGACCCCTTGTCCTGGGACTTCCCTAACATCGGGAAACCCTCTCCTCTCCCTCCTCCACTTCCCTCCCTCCCCTCTCCGCGTCTGCCCCCCCCCCCCCTCCCTCACCATCCCCCCCCCCCCCCCAGACTCACTGGAGTGGAGCAACTTCGTGCTCCTGCGGCAACGGTGAGCGACGATCATCGCCACAGTCAACAGCAGCAGCGGAGCCACGGCGCCGAGAGCCATTCGCACCCACATCTGGGGGCAAGAGAGAGGGGGGTCACTGCGGGTCATCGGGGTGTCATTTGGGGGTCACTGGGATTCACCGGGGAGGGGGGGGGGCGGAGAAGAGTCACCGGGGAGCCACGGGGGGGGGGGGGGGGGCAAAGAGAGGTATAGAGTAATTGGGTTCGGCGGAAGACACTGGAGGAGGGGGCGGGGATATGAGGGTGGGGGCAGTGGGTGGAGGGAGGGGGGCATTGACGGGGAGGATTTTGGGGAGTGGGGCCGTAGAGGGGGGGGTGTAGAGGAGGGGCCGCGTGGAATTCTACATTGAAATGTAGAAAATATGTGCAGGAGTAGGCCATTCACCCCATCGAGCCAGCACCAAAATCATCCCAAATCTGTACCCCGTTCCTGCTTTTCCCCACATCCCTTGATTCCTTCATCTACTAAGAGATAAATCTAACTCTCTCTTGAAAACATCCCGTGAATTGGCCTCCACTGCCCTCTGTGGCAGAGAATTCCACAGATTCACACAACTCTCTGGGTGAAAAGTTTTTCCTCATCTCAGTCCTAAATGGCCGACTCCTTATTCTTAAACTGCGTGTGACCCCAGTTCTGGGCTCCCCCGACATCGGGAACATTTTCCTGCATCTAGCCTGTCCAATCCCTTAAGAGTTTTATATGTTTCTAAAAGATATCCTCTCATCCTTCTAAATTCCAGCGAGTGCAAAATCCAATCGATCCATTCTCTCAGCATATGACAGTCCCGCCATCCCGGGAATTAACCTGGTGAACCTACCATGGGCTCCCTCAATAGCAAGACTGCCCTTCCCCAAATTAGGAGACCAAAACTGCACACAATACTCCAGGTGCGGTCTCACCAGGGCTCTGTACAACTGCAGTAAGACCTATTTGCTGCTGAACTCAAATCTTTTCGCAATGAAGGCCAACATGCCATTAGCTTTCTTCACTGCCTGCTGTACCTGCATGTTTAATTTCAGTGACTGGTGTACAAGGTCTTGTTGCATCTCCCCTTCTCCTAATCTGACACCATTCAGATAATAATCTGACTTGCTGTTCTTGCAACCAAAGTGGTTAACCTCACATTTATCCACATTATACTGTATCTGCCCACTCGCGCACCCTATCCATGTCAGACATCAGGTTAGGTTGTGGGGGGGGGGGGTGGGGGGTGTAGGTGGGGGTGGGGGTGGGGGTGGGGGGGGGGTGGTGGGTGGGGGGTGGGGTGGGGGTGGGGGGTGGGGTGGGGGTGGGGGGGTAGGGTGTGGGGTGGGGGTAGGGGGGGGGGTAGGGTTGGGGTTGGGGGTGGGGCGGGGGGGGGGGGGGGGGGTGGGGGTGGGGGTGGGGGTGAGACACGGCGCTCTCTGACACTCAACCCCGTCACGGAGTCTCCGTGTTCCGCGGTCACTGTGGTCGCCGTGGAACTCTCTCTCGCTGCTGGACACAGACACGGCCGTCGGTCACTGGCTCAGGACCGCCCGCTCCACCCCCCCACCCGCCCGTTACACAGCCCCACCCCCCCCCCCGCTCCACCCCCACCCCGCCCGTTTTACAGCCCCAACCTACTCCCAGCCCCTCCCTCCCCTCTCCCCTCTCCCCTCTCCACCCAATGAGCAGTGGAGGTGGGTGGCACCCCCTCCACCCCCCACTATCCCCAAACCTCCCCCCCTCCCCCCCCCCCCCATCCCCCCACCTCTTCCCACACAAACACTCTCCTCTCCCCCCCTCCCTCCCCCACTATCTCCCCTCCCTTCTTCCCCCCACTATCACCCCCCTCACACACCCCTCTCCCCTTCCCCCCACTACCCCCCCCCACCTCACATACACTCTCACCCCCCACCCCCCCCCCTCCCCCCCCCCACTATCCCCCACCCTCCCCCACTCACCAGGAGGAGTGGGCTCGGACAGGCAGATGTCCTGAGGTCCCTCCATGAAGTGACCACTAGCGGAGCGGCGGGCGGTACCGAGAGCGCTGCTGGCGATCAAGGTGTAATTGCCGTTGTTACAGTGAGTCGGGCTGTCGAGCTCCCGGCAGCCGTGGATGGAGTCGGAGGTGACATCGTAGATGGTTGTCCAGCTGATGGGCCCGTCCGGCAGCTCCAGGCCGTTGTGGAGCCAGCGGGTGCTGGGGCGAGGGTTCCCCCGGACCTCAAACAGGAAACACCAGTTGTGGTGACTGACCGCGTCCGTCAGGTTCACGATCTCCGGCTTGTCTGCAGGCAGGGTCATAGGTCACGGGTCACACACAGGTCAGCGCAGTGCAGGGTCACAGGTCACCGGTCAGAGTCACCCTGCACTCATGCAGGCCCTTCGGCCCAACTTGTCTACACCGGCCAACATGCCCCACCTACCCCAGTCCCACCTGCCCGCGTTTGGTCCATATCCCTCCAAACCTGTCCTATCCATGTACCTGTCTAACTGTTTCTTAAACGTTGGGATAGTCCCAGCCTCAACTACCTCCTCTGGCAGCTTGTTCCGTTACACCCACCACCCTCTGTGTGGAAAAGCTGCCCCTCATGTCCCCTCCGGGCATCTACCCGATCTATTCATAGTTTTTACACCTCAATAAGATTACTAGTCTGCTCAACCTCTGGCGAGGGGAGTGGGTGAGAGGTAGGGGTGAGGGGTGAGGGGTGAGGGTGAGGGGTGAGAGGGTGAGAGGTAGGGGTGAGGGGGTGAGGGGTGAGGTGAAGGGTGCGGGGGTGAGGGGGTGAGGGGGTGAGGGGTGAAAGGTGAGGAGGTGAGAGGTAGGGGTGAGGGGGGTGAAGGGTGAGGGGAGGTGAAGGGTGAGGGGTGAGGGGGTGAGTGGTGAGGGGGTGAGGGGTGAGAGGTGAAGGGTGAGGGAGCTGAGGGGTGAGGGGGGTGTGAGGGGTGAGGGGGGTGAGGGGTGTGAGGGGTGAGGGGTGAGGGGTGGAGGGTGGAGGGGTGAGGGGTGAAGGGGTGAGGGGGTGAGGGGGTGAGGGGGTGAGGGGGGTGAGGGGGGTGAGGGGGTGAGGGGTGAGGGGGGTGAGGGGTGAGGGGTGAAGGGTGAGGGGGGTGAGGGGGGGGTGAAAGGTGAGGAGGGAGTGAGGTAGGGGTTAGGGGGGTGAAGGTGAGGGAGGTGAGGAGTTGAGGGGTGAGGGGGGGGTGAACTTACACAACACGTTGAGATTGAGTGAGGCTATGTCGGGCCCGCCCTGATTCTCCACCAGGCAGCTCAGCGAGTTATTATTCTCCTCCGGCAAGATGCCGAGCAGCATCAGTGTCGCCTCCAGTGGCCGCGCCGGGTTCGGTCTGGAGGGGGAGGGGGGAGGGGGGGGGGGAGCAGGACTGTCAGTCCGGGGCACCCGGTTAGGGGGTCCCACCCCGCCCACATCACGCGGCCCCCCCCCCCCCCCCCCCGATATCCATCCCCCGCCCCTTCCCCGTTTAACACCCGCCCTCTCACCCATATAACCATATAACCCATATAACAATTACAGCACGGAAACAGGCCATCTCGGCCCTACAAGTCCATGCCGAACAAATTTTTTTCCCCTTAGTCCCACCTGCCTGCACTCATACCATAACCCTCCATTCCCTTCTCATCCATATGCCTATCCAATTTATTTTTAAATGATACCAATGAACCTGCCTCCACCACTTCCACTGGGAGCTCATTCCACACCGCCACCACTCTCTGAGTAAAGAAGTTCCCCCTCATGTTACCCCTAAACTTCTGTCCCTTAATTCTGAAGTCATGTCCTCTTGTTTGAATCTTCCCTATTCTCAAAGGGAAAAGCTTGTCCACGTCAACTCTGTCTATCCCTCTCATCATTTTAAAGACCTCTATCAAGTCCACCCTTAACCTTCTGCGCTCCAGAGAATAAAGACCTAACTTGTTCAACCTTTCTCTGTAACTTAGTTGTTGTGGCACCCCTTCCCCATTCCCCCCCATCTCTCTCACCTTGACCTCTCAACCCACCCACCCCCCTCCTCTCCCTTCCTGCCTCTCCCACCTTGCCCCCCCCCCCCCCCCCCCCCCCCCCGCTCACCTGCACGGAGTGTGGGGATCGGACCGAGTCCAGGTTCCAGCGGACGGAGGGAGGTGGGATCCCGGAGCCGCGACAAACCAGCGTCACGTTGTCCCCCCGCGCTCACCGTCATGTTCCGCACCGAGACGCTGGCCTGGGCCGCCACTGCGGACAGGGCAAAGGTCAGAGGTCAGGCGAGCCCACTCCCGACCTCCCGACCGCCCCCCCACATTCCCTCCCCCCTTCCCCCCCCCCACACGAGGATAGAAACCCTCCACCGAGGGAGCGCCGCGCTGTGGGAGGGGCGGTCTGAGTGGTAGGGGAGGGGAGTGTAGTGGAGGGAGGGGAGGGAGGGGAGGGAGGGGGGGTGGGTGGGGGAGTGAGGGAGGGAGGGGGAGGGGAGTGTAGTGGAGGGAGGGGGGGAGTGGAGGGAGGGGGAGTGGAGGGAGAGGGGGGGGGGAGTGGAGGGAGGGGAGTGGATGGGGAGGAGAGGGGAGGGGGGAGTGGAGGGAGTGGGGGTTTCTACCTACCACATTCCGTCAGCTGCATCTTGTCCAGGCTCACGGTTGCACTAGACTGCCGGCAGCTGAGGCTGGAGTTGTTCAGCCCGGCCCTGCCAGCGAGTTGCCACAGACGGAGCCATTGGATCTGACAGGAGCAGAGCAGCGGGTTGGCCAGTAGCACCCTGGGGGGAGAGATGGGGGAGAGTGAGAGAGCGGGGGGGTGTGTGTGTGTGTGTGGTGTGTGTGTGTGTGTGTGTGTGTGTGTGTGTGTGGTGTGGTGTATGTGTGTGTGTGTGTGTGTGTGTGTATCTGTGTGTATGTGTGTGTGTATGTGTGTGTGTGTGTGTGTGTGTGTGTGTGTGTGTGTGTGTGTGTGTGTGTGTGTGTGTGTGTGTGTGTGTGTGTGTGTGTGTGTGTGTGTGGGTGTGTGTGTGTGTGTGTGTGTGTGTGTGTGTGTGTGTGTGTATGTGTGTGGGTGTGTGTGTGTGTGTGTATGTGTGGGTGTGTGTGTGTGTGTGTGTGTGTGTGTGTGTGTGTGTGTGTGTGGGTGTGTGTGGGTGTGTGTGTGGGTGTGTGTGTGTGTGTGTGTGTGTGTGTGTGTGTGTGTGTGTGTGTGTGTGTGTGTGTGTGTGTGTGTGTGTGTGGGTGTGTGTGTGTGTGTGTGTGTGTGTGTGTGTGTGTGTGTGTGTGTGTGTGTGTGTGTGTGGGTGTGTGTGTGTGTGTGTGTGTGTGTGGGTGTCTGTGTGTGTGTGGGGTGGGGTGAGAGAGCGGGACAGTGTGGGGAGAGAGAGGTCAGATTTAATAGGAACCTGAAGGGCAACTTTTCACACAGAGAGTGGTGGGTGGAGAGTGCGAGCTGCCGGAGGGGACAGTCGAGGCTGGGACTATCCCAACGTATAAGAGACACTTGGACAGGTACATGGAAAAGACATTATAGAGGGATACGGGCCAAACGCGGGCAGGTGGGACTAGTGTAGATGAGGCAAGTTGGGCTGAAGGGCCCGTGTCCGTGCTGGGGGACTCTGCGGAGAGGGGGGGATGGGTGAGGAGAGGGGGGGGGGGTGGGGGTTAAGGGGGAGGGGAGGGGGTCGGATAGATTTCTCACAGCTCCAGCAGGTCGAGAGAGAACGAAAGGGTTTCCACGACGGGAGGGTTAGCCGGTTTGATGAAAAGTTTCTGTGGAAAATGAAGGAATGAAGTCTCGCCGGCGCCTAACATCACCATGTGACAACACACCACACCCCAATGTGACCCCTGTGACCACCTGACCCTGTGAACATTTCCCCCTGTGACCCAACACTCACCCTGTCTCACCCTGTGACTCACCGTTGGACACCTCCACCCTGTGGACCAGTTGGGGACCCCATGTGACCACATGTGACCTCCACCCTGTGACCCCACACTCACCCTGTGACCCACGGGGACCAGGCAGGGGGCTCGCCTGTGACCCCCATGTGACGACAGACGACACAGGGGGGGAGGACGCCCACACCCTGTCCGGGGGGGGTGGGAAAGGGAGCGGGGGGGGGAGATGAGAGAGGGGGAGGGGGGGACTGACACCCCAGAGAAGGAGGGGGGGGGGAGGAGACGGGGGGGGGGGGAGGAGACGAGGGGGAGGAAGGGGGGGGAGGAGAGAGAGGAAGAAGGGGGGGAGGAGGGGAGGGGGAGAAAAGGGGGGAAGGTAAGGATGGAGGAGGGGGGAGGTTGAGGGAGTAAAATGAGTGAGACAGGTAGGGTGAGGGGGAAGAGGAGGAGTGGAGAGAGAGGGGAGAGGTAGAGGAGGGGGAGAGAGGAGAAAATGTGGGCTGAGGGAGGGATAAATGAGGTAGGGAGGGAGAGGGGGAATGTGGAGGGGGGGGAGGGAGGGGGAGAGGGGGAGAGATGGAGGGAAAGGGAGGGGAGAGAGGGGGAGAGGGAGGGAGAAAAGGGAGAGGAAGAAAGGGGGGGGGAGGGGGAAAGGGGAGAGAGGGGGATGGGGGAGAAGGGAGGGAAGGGGAGGGGAGAGAGGAGGGAAGGAGGGGGGAGAGGAGGGGGGGCGAGAGGGGAGAGAGAGGGGGGGAGAAGGGGTCGCGAGAGATAGGGGGGGAGAAGGGGGAAGGGGAGAGAGGGAGGAGGGGGGAGGGGGGGGGGGGAGGAGGGGGAGGGGGGGAGAGGGAGGGGAAGAGGGGGGGAGGGGGAGGGGGGGAGAGGAGAGAGGAGGGAGAGGCCGAGGAGAGAGGAGGAGGAGAGGGAGGGGGAGAGGGGGGGGGGGGAGAGATATGGGGGAGGGGAGAGAGGGGGGAGGAGATGGGGAAGGGGAGGGGGGAGGGAGGGGGGAGAAGGGGGGAGAGGAGGGAGGAAGGGGGGGGAGGAGGGGGGGAGGGGAGGAGAAGGGGGGGAGGAGGGGGATGGAGGGAGGGGAAGGAGAGGGAGAGGGGAGGAGAGGAGAGGGGGGGAGCGGAGAGGGGAGGGGGGGGGGGGGGGGGAGAGGGGAGGGGAGAGGGGGAGAGGGAGAGGGGGAGAGGAAGAGAGGGGACCTGGGAGAGGGGGGGGAGAAGGGGGGGGGCAAGGAGGGTGGGGGGGAGAGGAGGGGGAGGGGAAGGGGAGGGAGAGGAAGAGAGGAGGGGGAGAGGGTGGGAGAGGGATGAGGAGCGAGGGGGGGGGAGGAGGGGAGGGGGGGGGGGGGAGAGGAGAGGGTGGGAGGGAGAGGGGGGGGCAGAAAGGGGGGGGGGCGGGGGGGGGAAAAGGGGGGGGGGGGGGGGGGGGAAAAGGGGGGGGGGGGAAGAGGGGGGGGGGGGAAGGGGGAGTGGGGAGGGGAGGGGGGAAGGAGAGGAAGGGGAGAGAGGGGGGGAAACGGGGGGGGAGGGAGGGAAGGGAGGGGGGAGGGGAAGGGGTAGGGAGGAAGATGGAAGAAGCGGGGGGGAAAGGGGATGGGGGAGGAGGGGGGGAGGGGGGAGGGGGGGAAGGCAGAGGGGGGGAGAGGGGAGAGGGGGAGGGAGAGAGAGGGGGAGGAGAGGGGATGAGGGAGAGGGAGGAAAGGGGGGGGAAGAGGAAAGGGGGGGAGGGGGGGGGGGAGGAGAGGGGGGGGGAGGGGGAGAGGATGGGAGGGGGAGGTGGAGGGTGGGAAAGGAAGAGGGGGGAAGAGGAGGGAGGGGGAGAGGGAGAGGAGGGGGGGAAGAGGAGGGGCGAAAGGGGGGGGGGGCAGAAAGGAGAGGGGAGGGGGGGGAGGGGGGAGAGGAAAGGGAGGAAGAGGGGAGGGAGAGAGAAGGGGGGGGGGGGGGGGAGAGGAAGGGGGAAGGGGGGAGGGGGGAGGAGAGAGGGGAGGGGGGGGGGGGAGGGGGGGGGGAGGGGGGTTAGGGGGGGATGGAGTGACGGAGGGGGGGGAGGGGGGAAGGAGGGGGGAGGGAGGGAGGGGAGGAGAAAGGGGAGAGAGGGGGGAGGGGGGGAGAGGGGGAGAGGGGAGGGGGGGGGGAGAGTGGGGGAGAGAGAGGAGGAAGGAGGGAGGAGAGAGGAGGGGGAGGAAGGAGGAGGGGGGGGGGAGAGAGGGGAGGGAGAGGGGGGGGAGAGAGACGGGGAGAGAAAAGGGGGTGGGGGGGGGGGGGGAGAGGGAGAGAGAGTGCGGAGTGGGAGGGGGAGGGGGGAGAGAGAGGGAGGGGGGAGAAGGGGGAGGGAGGGAGGGGAGAGGGGAGGAGAGGGAGGGGGGGGAGAGGGGAGGGGAGGGGAGGAGGGGAGAGGGAGGGTGAGGGGGAGGGAGGGGGGGAGGGGGGGGGAAAGAAGGGGGGGGGGGGGGGGGGGGGGGGGGGGGGGGGAAGGGGGAGGAGGAGGGGAGGGAGCGGGGGGAGGGAAGGAAAGGGGGGAGGGGGGGGAAGAGGGAGGAAAGGGGGAGAGGGAGGGGGGGGAGGGAAGGGGGAGGGGAAAGGGGAGGGAGGAGGGAGGAAGGGGGAGGGCAGAGGATGGAGGAGGAGAGAGAGGGGGGGAGGAGAGGGGGGAATGAGAGGAAGAGGGAGGAGAGAGGGGGAGACTGCGAAGGCAACAGAAAGAAAGGAAAGACGGGAGGAGATGGGAGAGGGTGTGGGACTGAGAGAAGACGGAAAGGGGGGGACGATACCGGGAGGGACATGACAGGTGGATGGAATCGGACAGATGGCAGAAGGATGGGACATTAGGGACAGATCGGAGAGAGGGGAGAGGAGGAGGGAGGGGGGCGGGGGGAGGAGGGGGGAGGGGGGAGAGGGGGAGAGGAGGCGGGTGGAGGGGGAGGAGGGAGGGAGGGGGAGAGGGAGGGGGAGAGGGGAAGGGAGAGGATGGAGGGAGGGGAGAGAGGGGGAGAGAGGGGGGGAGAGAGGGAGGGAGAGAGAGGAGGAAAGAGAGAGAGGAGGGGAGAGAGAGAGGGGGGAGAGGGAGAGAGGGAGGGGGGGGGGAGAGGGGGAGGGAGAGGGGGGGGAGAGAGGGGGGAGAGAGGGAGAGAGAGAGAGAGGGAGGGGAGAGAGAGGGGGGAGAGAGAGGGGGAGAGGGAGGGGGGAGAGAGGGAGGGAGAGAGGGAGGGGGAGAGGGAGGGGGAGGGGGGGAGCAGGAGAAGAAAGGGGGAACGAGACAACAAGGCAGGCGGAGGGGTGATCGGGTTGGGATAGTGGGAGGGGGTGAAAGGGGAGAAGGGGGGAGAGGGTGAGAGCGCCGGTAGAAGGGGCAACATTCAGCCCCTGTCCCATCCGGTGACCACCCCCCCTGTGTGTGTTTGGGGGGGGGTGGAGGGGGCGAGGTACAAATGCCCCGCCCATGGGGAGAGGGGTGAGCAGGGGGGGAGAGGGGCGTGACTGAAGAATTCCACATGCAGACCCACCCCTCTCAGCCTCTCCCCCCCCCCCCTGCACTGGAGACAGGGAGACGCAGCACCCAGGGGTGTAGGGGGAGTGTCATTGGGGGGGGGGGGAGAGAATGTTTCTCCCCCTTCCCCCCCCCGGGCTCTGGGACCCCGCGGGGGGGGGGGGGGTTGGGGGAGGGGGGGGGGGGTGGGGGGGGGGGGGGGGGGGGGGGGGGGGGGGGGGGGGAGCCTCCACGGCCGAGCTGCCAGGCGGCAGCTGAAAGCTTCATTGATTTTCAATTAGCAGCAAACGAAAGAGCTCGATTAAATATGGATCAGCTAAAATAAAACACTCAGCTGCCGGGGGCCCTGGGGCATTGTTTGCCGCTGCGGGGCAAGGGGGGGGGGGGGGGGAGCTCAGGCAGAGCGATACAGCCCCCCCCCCCCCCCCCGCCCTCCTTCCCGCCCTCCCCTAGTGCAACGTGTCCGCACCTTGGCACACATCTGATGTCCACATCTGCCAGCGCCCTACACACCCACTGTAGCAAGCACTGCATCGCCACTGTATCGCTGTGTCGCCCATTATCGCCCACTGCATCGCCACTGTGTATCGCCAACTGTATCGCCCACTGCATCGCTGTGTCGCCCACTCTGTCGCCCACTGTATCTGTATCACCCACTATATCTTCATTCTAAAAGTATATCCTTATAGAAGCATAGAAAATAGGTGCAGGAGTAGAGGCCATTCGGCCCTTCGAGCCTGCACCGCCATTCGATATGATCATGGCTGATCAACCAACTAAGTATCCCATCCCTGCCTTCTCTCCATACCCCCTGATCCCTTTAGCCACAAGGGCCACATCTAACTCCCTCTTAAATATAGCCAATGAACTGTGTGGCCTCAACTACCTTCTGTGGCAGAGAATTCCACAGATTCACCACTCTCTGTGTAAAAAATGATTTTCTCATCTCGGTCCTAAAAGATTTCCCCCTTATCCTTAAACTGTGACCCCTTGTTCTGGACTTCCCCAACATCGGGAACAATCTTCCTGCATCTAGCCTGTCCAAGCCTTAAGAATTGTGTAAGTTTCTATAAGATCCCCCCTCAATCTTCTGAATGTTAGTGTGTACAAGCCGAGTCTATCCAGTCTTTCTTCATATGAAAGTCCTGACATCCCAGGAATCAGTCTGGTGAACCGTCTCTGCACTCCCTCTATGGCAATAATGTCCTTCCTCAGATTAGGAGACCAAAACTGTACGCAATACTCCAGGTGTGGTCTCACCAAGACCCTGTACAATTGCAGTAGAACCTCCCTGCTCCTATACTCAAATCCTTTTGCTATGAATGCTAACATACCATTGGCTTTCTTCACTGCCTGCTGCACCTGCATTCCTACTTTCAATGACTGGTGTACCATGACACCCAGGTCTCGTTGCATCTCCCCTTTTCCTAATCGGCCACCTTTCAGATAATAGTCTACTTTCCTGTTTTTGCCATCAAAGTGGATAACCTCACATTTATCCACATTATACTGCATCTGCCATGCATTTTCCCACTCACCCAGCCTATCCAAGTCACCTTGCAGCCTCCTAGCATCCTCCTCACAGCTAACACTGCCCCCCAGCTTCGTGTCATCCGCAAACTTGGAGATGTTGCATTCAATTCCCTCGTCCAGATCATTAATATATATTGTAAATAGCTGGGGTCCCCGCACTGAGCCTTGCGGTACCCCACTAGTCACTGCCTGCCATTGTGAAAAGGACCCGTTTACTCCTACTCTTTGCTTCCTGTTTGCCAGCCAGTTCTCTATCCACATCAATACTGAACCCCCAACACCTTGTGCTTTAAGTTTGTATCCTTCTATTCTCATTTACAAACCCCCTCGTCTTTGGGACGTGGGGAGAAACCAGAGCACCCGGAGGAAACCCACGCGGTCACAGGGAGAACGTGCAAGTTACGTACAGACAGCGCCGGTATTCAGGATCGATCCCGCGTAACTGGGGCTGAGGGGCGGCGGGTCCACCTGGAGTGAATGACATCCTGGGCAGAGACTTAGCCCGGACCGGACCCGAACTGGACCCGGACTGGGCCCGGGGCCCGGACTGAACACGGAGCAGGCTCACTCAGAATGGGCTCGGACAGGGACGGGACACTCACATGTATTGCAGCTCCGGGCAGTGGCTGAAGGAGTCGTCATGAATGTTGACCAGCCCCGAGTTAGTGATGGTCCTGCAAGGCAAAGGCGGAGCTCAGGCAGCGGCGTCTACAATTGCCCCAATTCCCCATTTACCCTCACGACCAGTTTACAGTTGTCTCCACCGGTACCCCGACCCTGCCCCCACTCACCCAAACATCCTGCCACCCCCCCTCCCCCGGCATCAGTGACCCCACACCCACTGACCGGAAGGGGGGAGTCAGACACCAGTCAGCGGCCAGACCTCCGGCCCCTCGTTCGAGAATGTCCGGAGCCTCTGTGGATGGGAGGGAACGGATGCAGGTTGAGGGGGGGAGGGGAGGGGAGGAAGTGGATGATGTGGGGGAGGGGATGGGAGGGGGTGAGGGGTGGATGAGTGTGTGGGGGGGTGGAGGTCGATGGAGACTCACAGATTCCGGAGCCTGCTGTAGTGCTTCAGGTCGCCGGCGGTGAGATGCGTCAGCTTCGGTCGGCCCTCGATGTACCTGCGGGAGGGGGGGGGGATTGGATCAGCCTGGGTTTAACGACCCTAACCCCCCCCACCCACTCCACCCTCCCCTTCCCCACATCTCTATCCCCTCCCATAGAAACATAGAAACATAGAAATTAGGTGCAGGAGTAGGCCATTCGGCCCTTCGAGCCTGCAGCGCCATTCAATATGATCATGGCTGATCATCCAACTCAGTATCCCGTACCTGCCTTCTCTCCATACCCCCTGATCCCTTAGCCACAAGGGCCACATCTAACTCCCTCTTAAATATAGCCAATGAACTGTGGCCTCAACTACCCTCTGTGGCAGAGAGTTCCAGAGATTCACCACTCTCTGCGTGAAAAAAGTTCTTCTCATCTCGGTTTTAAAGGATTTCCCCTTTATCCTTAAGCTGTGACCCCCTTGTCCTGGACTTCCCTAACATCGGGAACAATCTTCCTGCATCTAGCCTGTCCAACCCCTTAAGAATTTTGTAAGTTTCTATAAGGGGGGGGCGCCCCGCACACCCCTCCCTAACACCCCACTCCACCCTCCCCTTCCCCCACACCTCTATCCCCGCCCCTGCACACCCCTCACCCCTCCCTAAACACCCCACGCCATCACCCCTCATCCCCCTCCACAACCCAGTTCCTCTATCACCCCCAGACCCCTCTCCTCTCCCCTCCGCCAGCCCCTCCTCGCATACCTGTCCTCCCTCACCCCTACCCCCCTTCCCTCCCACACCCTCGCCTAACACCCCTCCTCCATAATAACCCCACAGAATGTCCCCACACCCCTCACTGCGCCCCCTCTACAGTCACGCCCAGTGTGACTCAGTTCCCCACCAACTCCATAACACCACAGTTTTTGGCTGATTCACCAACGACGATGAGTGAGCGCACACGCGAGTGACAGAGTTTCATAATGTCCAGTGAATCTCACCAACTTCTGCAGATGCCCCACGGAAAGCATAATGTTGGGTTACATCACTGCTTGGTTCGGGGAACAGCTCGGCCCAAACCGCAAGAAATTACAGCGTCATAACACTTATTAGAATGAGGCCATTCAGCCCATCCGGTTTACTCCGCCATTCAATCACGGCTGATCTATCTTTCCCTCTCAACCCCATTCTCCTGCCTTCTCCCCGTAACCTTTGATACTTTAACCAATCCAGAATCAGTCAACCTCTGCCTTAAAAATACCCTTTGACTAAACAAATTCCTCCTCATCTCCTGTCTAAAGGTGCGGCCTTTCCTTCTGAGGCTGTGCCCTCTGATGCTAGACTCTCCCACTAGTGGAAACATCCTCCCCACATCCACTGTATCCAGGCCTTTCACTATTCGGTGACGTTTCAATGAGGTTCCCCCCTCATCCTAAACTCCTAAACTCCAGCGAGTACAGGCCCAGCGCCGACAAACGCTCATCATATTTCAATCCGAGAATCCACTGGTTAGTTCTCGTAAACCTCTGTGGACCCTCTCCAGAGCCAACACATCCTTCCTCAGATATGGGTCACAATTCGCTAAATGCCGCCAGACCAATGCCTCAGTATTTCAACCAAGTTTTTATATTCTAGCCTTCTTGAAATAAACGCTAGCTTCCATTCGCCTTCACTGCTCCTGTTTCAATTTTCAGATTAACCTTTTGGAAATATTGCACCAACCTGCTATCCATGCTAGTATCTCCCATTTGGTCATCTTCCTTAGACACCTGACGTGTGGCAAATTATCAAATGCCTTATGTTAATCCAGGTAAATAATATCTCACTGTCTCTCCTTTGTCTATTCTGCTATTTAATTTGTCAAAGAATTCCATCAGGCATCTGAGGAAAGACATTATTGCCATAGAGGGAGTGCAGAGAAGGTTCACCAGACTGATTCCTGGGATGTCAGGACTGTCTTATGAAGAAAGACTGGATAGACTTGGTTTATACTCTCTAGAATTTAGGAGATTGAGAGGGGATCTTATAGAAACTTACAAAATTCTTAAGGGGTTGGACAGGCTAGATGCAGGAAGATTGTTCCCGATGTTAGGGAAGTCCAGAACAAGGGGTCACAGTTTAAGGATAAGGGGGAAATCTTTTAGGACCGAGATGAGAAAAACATTTTTTTACACGGAGAGTGGTGAATCTGTGGAATTCTCTGCCACAGAAGGTAGTTGAGGCCACAGTTCATTGGCTATATTTAAGAGGGAGTTAGATGTAGCCCTTGTGGTTAAAGGGATCAGGGTGTATGGAGAGAAGGCAGGTACAGGATACTGAGTTGGATGATCATATTGAATGGCGAATGGTGCAGGCTCGAAGGGCCTCTACTCCTGCACCTTTTGTCTATGTTTCTATGCCAGGCAAGATCGCCCCTTCACAAAACCATGCTGACTTTGGCCCATGTTATCATAAGCTTCTAAGTACTTGCAAACCACATCCTTTATAATGGATTCCCAAATCTTACCAACCACAACAGTCAGACTAACCGGCCTATAGTTTCCACTCTACGTTGCTCTCTCTTGAGTAATATTTGGCAAGCTCAGATGTAGCCCAGTCCATCACACATCGCCAGCGACTCCATCTACACTTCACGCTGCCTCAGCCAACATCTTCAAAGATTTCTCCCTGTCCCCACCTCGGTCATTCACAAGATCATAAGAGACAGGAGAATTAGGCCATTCGGCCCATCAAATCTACTCCGTCATTCAAGCATGGCTGATCTTTCTCTCCATCCTAACCCCTTTCTCCTGCCTTCGCCCCATAACCACCGACACCCTTGCTAATCTATCTAAATCTGCCCTAAATATATTCACTGACGGCCTCCACAGCCTTCTGTGGCAAGAATCCCACTGATTTAACACATTTCCCCTCATCTCCTTCCTAAAATAATGTTCTTTATTCTGAGGTTATGGCCACTAGTGGAAACATCCTCTCCACATCTACTCTATCTAAGACTTTCACTATTCTGTAAGTTTCAACCAGGTCCTTCCTCATTCTTCTAAACTCCAGCGAGTACAGGCCCAGTGCTGTCAAATGCTCATCATATGTTAACCCACTCATTCCTGGGATCATCCTGGGACCCTCTCCAGAGCCAGCACATCCTTCCTCAGATATGGTGCCCAGAATAGCTCACAATATTCCCAATGCGGCCTGACCAGCGCCTTATAAAGCCTCAACATCACATCCCTGTCTCCCCCCTTCTCCCCTCTCCTGTAGGGATGAAGGTACAGAAACTTTAAAGTACATATCATCAGATTCTGCAGCAGTTACTTTCCCCACTGTTAACAGTATTCTGAATGTCCCTGTCATCTGCTAAATGCCAGCTCTCCCAGTCACCCGCGCTGTGATCCCTGCACTTGTGTCTATATGCACTTGTGATCATTTATTGTGTCTCCGCTGGATGGACAGCACGCAACAAAAGCTGTTCACTGTACCTAGCTACACGTGACAATAAACAAAACTGTGACGCTGTTAAAGTGATTATGTTCACCTTTGCACTGCCCGCTGCACTCTAGTGCCCACCGGGACCCTACCCCGTGCTCCTCAACCTCCTTCTCATCCCCTCTCCTCAATTGGCTGGCAAACCCCCTATCCCCTCCCACCCCCCCCCCCCATCCCCGCTCCCCTCCCCCCCCCCCCCCCCCACGCCCGTCCCGAGGGACCTGGTCCTGAGGCGGATGAAACGACGCGACAGGGAACCACTGTGACACCGCCTGCGGGTGACCAAGCCGGGGGGGGGGGCGGCAAGAGGGAGGGGGGGATGCCCGGCAGAGGAGGGAGGGGAGCAGGGGATTCAGGGGGGGGGGGGGGGGTGTAGGGGTGGATGCGGGCTTGTTTATGCAGAGGCATCGGGGGGGGGTCAGAGATATAGGGGGTTGGGGGGAGAGAGGGCGCTGGGGAGGTGGGGGTGCAGCAGAGTGTACGTGGGTGGGGAGGGAGGGGGAGGGGGGAGAGGGGGGGGAGTAGTGAAGTGTGGAATGGGGCGCTTGGAGGGGAGGGCAGTTGTGGGGGTACAAGGGAGTAGGGGGGGGTGCGGATGGATGGGGATAAATAGTGCGTGGGCTGCAGGAGAGTGTAGTGGGTGGGGAAGTGTGTACGGGCGCGGAGGGGGGGGAGGGGTTGCAGGGCGGGGTGGGGGTTGGATTTGGGGAACGGAGGGGAGGGGAGAGTATAGAGGGTGGGGCCGAGGGAGGGGAGTGGTGGGGGGTTTGGGGGGTAGACGGGGGAGTAATAGGGCCGTGGAGGGAATGTGGGGTGGGGGGGTAGGGGAGAGGATGGGGAGGCGGGGGCGGGGGGGGGGGTAGGGGCGGGCGGGGTGAGGAGGAGTGGACGGGAGCGAGGGAGGGGGCCCAGGGCTGGTGGGGAGGGGGTGAAGGTTAGGTTGAGATGGGGGGGGGGGGGTGAGAGTGAGATGGGGGGGGGGGGGGGGTGGGGGATGTGAGGAGGTGGGGAGGGGGGTGAGAGTGAGGGTTGAGGTGGGGGGGTGGGGGGGTTTCGGGGTGGAGGGGGGGGGGGTGAGGGTGAGGGAGGTGGGGGATGAGAGTGAGATGGGGGGGGGTGAGAGTGAGATGGGGGGGGGTGTGAGAGTGAGGTGGGGGGGGGTGAGAGGGAGAGTGAGGGTGGGGGGTGGTCGCTGCGAGTGGAATCGCGCACGCGGAGCGAGTTTCGAGGGGGGGGGTGAGGTTGAGGTGGGGGGGGTGAGGGGGAGAGGTGAGGGTGAGGTGGGGGGGTTGGGGTGAGGTGGGTTTAGGGGGGGGGGGTGGGGGTGAGAGTGAGAGTGAGGGTGGGGGGTGAGGTTGAGGTGGGGGGGAGCGAGTGAGATGGGGGGGGTGAGAGTGAGGTGGGGGGGGGTGGGTGGAGAGGGGGTGAGAGGTGAGGGGGAGGGAGGGGGGGGTGGTCGCTGCGAGTGGGTCGCGCACGGAACGAGTTTCGAGGGGGGTGAGGTTGAAGGTGAGGGGGGGGGGGGGTGGGGGTGAGGTGGGGTTCGGGAGGTTGGGGTTGGGGTGAGGTGGGGGGGGGGTGAGCAGGTGGGGGGGGGTGAGAGTGAGGTGGGGGTGAGGTTGAGGTGGGGGGGTGAGGGTGAGGGGGGGGTGGGGTGAGGTGGGTTTGGGTTTCGGGAGGGGTGGGGTGAGGTGGGGGGGGGGGGGGTGAGGTGGGTTTAGGGAGGGGTTGGGGTGAGGTGGGGGGGGGGGTGAGAGTGAGGTGGGGGGTGAGGTTGAGGGGGGGGTGAGGGGGTGAGGGGGGGGGGTGGGGTGAGGTGGGTTTCGGGGGGGGGGGGGGCACGGACTCCACTCACAGTTCCGTTACGTTGACTCTCTCCACCTGATCGAGGAGGGGGAATCCTGTTCCCTCCGCCCTCCCGCACTGCACCGAGGACGGCCACAACACCGGCAGCCGCTGGGACACGAAGCCGCCCCCCGTGGAGCCGCCACCTCCACCAGGACCAGTCCCATCCACACCAGGGTCCCGGGGCAGGAGGCTGGGACCATCCCGGCTCCAGACACAGCCCCGGGAACACGGTGAGCAAAACACACGGGGGAATGGGGGGGGGGGGGGGGGGGGGGGGGTGAGAGGAGTGTGGTGTGGGGGGAGGGGGGGGGGGTTAGAGGGAAACGAGAGGGGTAGTGCGGGGGGGCGACGGGAGTAAGAGAGGTTGGGGGAGAGAGAGGGAGAGAGGGAGAGATTGAGGAGAAGAGGTTTGGAGAAGGGGTAAGTGTTGGGAGAAGAGGGAAGTAGAGGGGGGAGAGTAGAGGGGAGGGGGAGGAGAGGGGGAAACAAGGGGCGAAGAGAGAGGGAGAGAGACGAGGGTGAGGATGAGATGGAGGGAGAGAGACGGACAGGAAGCCTCTGTGTGTGTGTGTGTGTGTGTCCAAGTCAGAGAAGGGGCGACGGCGTGGATGGAGACACTGACAGTGTGTGTGTGTGTGTGAGAGGGGGGAGAGAGGGAGAGAAGGGGAGAGGGAGGAGAGAGTGAGCGGCAGCCGGGGAGATCGGAGAGAGAGTGGGACGCAAAACACTGGAGCGAGAGGCAGCGAGCGAGTGAGGGGGAGGGAGAGGGGGCGGGAGAGGAGGGAGGGAGAAAGGAGGGAGGGAGAGGAGGAGGGAGGAGAGGAGGGAGGGAGAGGAGAGAGAGGAGGGAGGGAGAGGAGAGGAGGGAGAGGAAGAGAGGAGGGATGAGGGAGGGGGAGGGGAGGAGAGGAGGGAGGGAGAGGAGGGAAAGGAAGGAGAGGGAGGAAGGGAGGGAAGGAGTGACGGGGGAGAGAGAGAAGTAGAGAGACGGAAGGAGAGGAAAGAGGGAGGGAGGAGGGAGGGAGAGAGAGGAGGGAGGGAGAGGAGGAGGGAGGGAGTGAGAGAGGAGGAGGGAGGGGGAGAGAGGAGGAAGGAGAGAGGAGGAGGAAGGGGATGTGAGGAGGAGGGAGGGAGAGAGAGGGGAGAGGCAGGGGAGAGAGGGAGGGAGAGGAGGGAGGGGGAGAGGAGAGGGGTGGCTGAGGGGGGGAGAGAGGCAGGGAGATGGAGCCTAGGAAGGAAAACCTTCACGTCCAGTTGCTCGGAGATCGCACCGGGTCGGCAGCCGTAAAGTTGCTCTTAAAGGGAAGTGCGTGAATTAAAGGGATGGTATCGGCGCTGTCGCCCGTTTGACAACTGGCCCTGGGAAGGGGGGGGGGGGTCGTGGGGGAGGGGTGGGAGGGGGGGGGGGGGCGTGGTTTGGGGGGGGGGGGGGGGTGGGGGAGGGGGGGGGGCGTGGGGGGTTACAGTGAGGGTCGGGATGGGATGGGGCTCTAGGGATGGGGAGGGTGTGTAGGGGCCGGAGACAAGGTGCATCGGTATCTCAGTGAGGATGAGCGGGAAACCCAACGCCTGGGGAGTGATAGGTGGAAACAGATGAGCGTGGGGGTAGATCGGTGGGTTGTGACAAAGGCTGGAGGTGAAAAGGAAAAAAAAAAAATGTGTCGGATAAGGAGGGTGAGAGACTGGGCCGAGAGGGGAAGTGGGGGAGAGGTGGGTATATAGGGGTGGGGGTGTGGGGGAGGGGATTGGCGTTAGGAGGGGTGATTGTGGGGGAGGGGTGGTTGTGTGGGGGGGTGTTCTGGGCCTGGGGGAGGGGTGGTTGTGTGTGGGGGGGGGGGGTTGTTGGGCCTGGGGGAGGTGGGGTCGTTGTGGGGGGGGGGGGGGGCGGCAGGAGGCGGTGCTGGAGTCGAGAGCGCTGGATCCTGTCTGGGTCCATTAGAAGCAGCTGGCCTGATGCCTGATGCCTGCACCTCACATCCACTCCGGCTAATTTTAGAGCGGGTGCTGCCCATTAGATGTGAGAGAGGCCCCAGAAGATACATCAGTCTCCTGACCCTTTCTGCGAGATGACCTGCCAGCAATCATTACACAATTAATAATTGATAACAAACATTAAACTCGAGCTCAAAGCATCCAAACATGTCACCTCTGCTCTCGGGTAAAACACTCAATAACCGCCAGCAACAAGCAGTCCCGCTGAAAGACTAACGCCGAGAACATCGATACAGCCCTCCCGATAACAGCGATAACCCCATCACTAGTATACCCCACACTGATACATACATCCCACACTGGTACATACACCCCACACTGATACATACACCCCACACTGATACACTGGTACATACACCCCACACTGGTACATACACCCCACACTGATACACTGGTACATACATCCCACACTGGTACATACACCCCACACTGGTACACTGGTACATACACCCCACACTGATACATACACCCCACACTGGTACACTGGTACATACATCCCACACTGGTACATACACCCCACACTGGTACACTGGTACATACACCCCACACTGGTACATACACCCCACACTGATACACTGATACATAAACCCCACACTGATACATACACCTCACACTGGTACACTGGTACATACACCCCACACTGATACATACACCCCACACTGGTACACTGGTACATACCCCCCACACTGATACATACACCCCACACTGGTACGTACATCCCACACTGATACATACACCCCACACTGATACACTGGTACATACACCCCACACTGGTACATACACCCCACACTGGTACACTGGTACATACCCCCCACACTGATACATACACCCCACACTGATACATACACCCCACACTGATACATACACCCCACACTGGTACATACACCCCCCACTGATACATACACCCCACACTGATACACTGGTACATACACCCCACACTGGTACATACACCCCACACTGATACACTGGTACATACACCCCACACTGATACATACACCCCACACTGATACACTGGATACACTGGTACATACACCCCACACTGGTACATACACCCCACACTGATACACTGGTACATACACCCCACACTGGTACATACACCCCACACTGATACACTGGTACATACACCCCACACTGATACATACACCCCACACTGGTACATACACCCCACACTGATACACTGGTACATACACCCCACACTGATACATACACCCCACACTGATACATTCACACCACACCGACACACTGATACATACACCCCACACTGGTACATACACCCCACACTGGTACATACACCCCACACTGATACATACACCCCACACTGATACACTGATACATACACCCCACACTGATACATACACCCCACACTCGTACACTGATACATACACCCCTAACTGATACATACACACCACACTGGTACACTGGTACATACACCCCACACTGGTACATACACCCCACACTGGTACATCCCACACTGGTACATACACCCCACACTGCTACACTGGTACATACACCCCACACTGGTACATACACCCCACACTGATACACTGATACATAAACCCCACACTGATACATACACCTCACACTGGTACACTGGTACATACACCCCACACTGATACATACACCCCACACTGATACATACATCCCACACTGATACATACACCCCACACTGATACATACACCCCACACTGATACATACACCCCACACTGATACACTGGTACATACACCCCACACTGGTACATACACCCCACACTGCTACACTGGTACATACACCCCACACTGATACATACACCCCACACTGATACATACACCCCACACTGATACATACACCCCACACTGGTACATACACCCCACACTGATACATACACCCCACACTGATACACTGGTACATACACCCCACACTGGTACATACACCCCACACTGATACACTGGTACATACACCCCACACTGATACATACACCCCACACTGATACACTGGTACATACACCCCACACTGGTACATACACCCCACACTGATACATACACCCCACACTGACACAAAGGAACAAACACCCCACACTGGTACATACACCCCACACTGATAACATGGTACATACACCCACACTGATACATACACACCCCCCACACTGGTACATACACCCCCACACTGATACACCTGGTACATACACCCCACACTGATACATACACCCCACACTGATACATACACCCCACACTGCTACACTGATACATCCTCCCCACACTGGTACATACACCCCACACTGATACATACACCCCACACTGATACACTGGTACATACACCCCACACTGATACATACACCCCACACTGATACATACACCCCACACTGATACATACACCCCACACTGATACACTGGTACATACACCCCACACTGATACATACACCCCACACTGATACATACACCCACACTGATACATATACCCCACACTGATACATACACCCCACACTGGTACATACACCCCACACTGATACATAACACCCCACACTGGTACATACACCCCACACTGATACATACACCCCACACTGATACATACACCCCACACTGGTACATAAACCCCACACTTATACATACACCCCACACTGATACACTGGTGCATACCCCCCACACTGATACATACACCCCACACTGGTACATACACCCCACACTGATACATACACCCCACACTGGTACATACACCCCACACTGATACATACACCCCACACTGATACATACACCCCACACTGATACATACACCCACACACACTGATACACAACCCACACTGATACATACACACCCCACACTGATACATACACCCCACACTGATACATACACCCCACACTGATACATACACCCCACACTGATACATACAACTGGTACACCCCACACTGGTACATACACCCCCACACTGGTACATACACCCCACACTGGTACATACACCCCACACTGATACACTGATACATACACCCCACACTGATACATACACCCCACACTGATACACTGGAACATACACCCCACACTGAAACAAACACCCCACACTGCTACACTCACCCCACATTGATACACTGATACATACACCCCACACTGATACACTGGTACATACACCCACACACTGATACACTGGTACATACACCCCAACACACTGGTACATACACCCACACTGGTACATACACCCCACACTATACATACACCCCACACTGGTACATACACCCCACACTGGTACATACACCCCACACTGATACATACACCCCACACTGATACACTGGTACATACACCCACATTGATACACTGATACATACACCCCACACTGATACATACACCCCACACTGATACACTGGTACATACACCCCACACTGATACACTGGTACATACACCCCACACTGGTACATACACCACACACTGATACATACACCCCACACTGGTACATACACCCCACACTATACATACACCCCACACTGGTACATACACCCCACACTGGTACATACACCCCACACTGATACATACACCCCACACTGATACATACACCCCACACTGATACACTGGTACATACACCCCTCACTCTAACACGGATGCATCTCAACCCCATCACCAGGTCTGCAGCATTGGGGGCCGGAGGGGGTTACAGAGACGGGGAGGGGTGTAGAGACCGGGGGGTGACGATACAAAACTGAACCACGACGTGCTGGTCTTTAGATTACTGACAGGTCAGATGTGTGAGTGCGGGGCGGGTTGGGCTGATTCCTCTGCCACCTGTACTGGCAGAGTGGGGTGTCGGAGTCAGGCTTGGGACTAAGCTGCTGATGAATAGGGTTTGGTGTAGGTGGGCGACCCATGTGAGGGGAAGCAGAATGGATCAGAGAGAGTCACAGAACATGACAGAGCTGCACAGTTAGGCCAAGAGTGAAGAGTTTTATTGTCATATGTTTCAGATAGAACAATTAAATTCTTACTTGCAGCAGCACAACGGACATTCGGCCCATCACGTCTCCTCCGCGATTCGATCAAGAGTGGTGGATCTATTTTTCCTGCTCAACCCCGTCCTCCCGCCTTCCCCTATAACCTTTGATGCCCTTAGGGTAATACAGCATTGAAACAGGCCCTTCGGCCCAACTTTTCCATGTTGACCAAATGCCTTTATGATAGTACCTGCCTCAATTACCTCATCTGGCAGCTCGTTCCAGACAACCGCCATTCTATGTGTGGAAAAGCTGCCCTTCATGTTCGTCTTAAATCTTCCCCTTAAACCCATGTCATCCAGTTCTTGATTCCCACCCTCTGTATATTTATTCTCAGTCAGAGATGGGTTTCAGCACAGGTACAGGCCCTTCGGCCCACCGAGTCCCTGCTAATCATCGCGTATCTGCAAGAATCCTACATTATCTAATCCACGTGTTGCTCTCCCCCCATTAGGAACTAACTGTACCACAAGCCGATCTCACTCAGACCAGACAACAAAGCAGGGGATAAACAAAACAAAAACAAAACAAAACACGGCTCATTATCTGAATCCCGGCAAGATAAAGGAATTAATGACACAAATTAAAATGAATGGGTGCGTTCTCATAGCCATTACTGGACTAGACATGGTGGGAGGGATGGGGAAGTGGGAGAGGAGACGAGCAGCCCTGGTGATTAGTACAGGGAAGGTAGACACAAAAACACCTCAGCGGGACAGGCAACATCTCTGGAGAAAAGCGAGCGAGGAGGTGGAATAACGTGGGCAAGTGGAGACACAGATTGGCGGCGGGGCTTGGAGCCGAGCGGTCCACGCCTGCCCCCTACTGGTGTCCCAGGGATACCGAGGCTGAGCCGTCAGAAAGGACATAGAGTGCTGGAGTAACTCAGTGGGTCAGGTCAGGCAGCATCTGTGGAGAACATGGATAGGTGACGTTTCACAGAGTGCTGGAGTAACTCAGCGGGTCAGGCAGCATCTGTGGAGAACATGGATAGGTGACGTTTCTGGAACCTTCTTTAGCCTGAGTTACTCCAACGTGTTGTGCCCTTTTCTGTAAACCGACATCTGCAGTTCTGAACCTCACGAGTTTTATTCTGTAGACCTGCCTCATTCACCCGATCTATTCCCCTCATGGTTTTATACACCTCTATAACCCTCCTGCGCTCCAAGGAATAAAGTCCTAGGCTGTCCAGCCTCTCCCTGTCGCTTAGTCTCTCGAGTCCTGGCAACATCCTTGTAAATATTCTCTACATTGGAAAGTCCGAGATAGCCACATGGTGAACCGCAGCAGATATTAGTTTCGATAGGAATAGATCTTTAATGGACAATGGAGACACAAACATGATTTGACTTTTGCAGAAACAACTGCCTCTGGTTGTTTGAAATGATTAGATTCCATTACATTTACAGATGTACTGGCTGTGTCTGGTGGAGCGGTTTGAAGCACCGACCCGGGGGGTCTCGGTTGGAGACGCAACTCCCCACCCTCCCGCAAACAGGTAGCCCTCCCTGCGACCCCCGTGAAACCCCCCAGCTTCACAAGGTCGGCCCGTGGACCGGGTAATGCAGCGGTTCCCAGCGGTGGAGGATGCCAGCTGTTCCCAGCGGTGAAGGATGCCAGCTGTTCCCAGCGGTGGTGGATTCCAGATGTGCCCAGCATCGGGAGGGTGCCAGCTGTGCCCAGTCTAGCCCTGCAATGGTTCAAGCGGTGGAGAATTCTAGCAGTGCCG
>NW_026576619.1:179661-194661 GCF_028641065.1 Leucoraja erinaceus
TATTTCACAGGTCAGGCAGTATATTTGGAGAACAGGGATGTGACGTTTCGGGTCGGGACATTTCTTCAGACTGAAAGTCAGGGTGGAGGATGAGGGAGTAAATTAACCGGAGGTGAGTAAAGGCCAGATGGCTCAGGCAGGGTGGAGCCCACAATGGGCCATTGTGGGCTGGGGAAGGTGTGATAACGAGAGGGACACAAGGATGGGTTGGGTGGGAGTTGGAAATGCAGGGGTTAGAGAATTCATGTTCATACCTAGGGGCAGAAGCTGCCCAAGTGAAAGATGAGGTGCTGTTCCTCCAATTTGCGCTGGGCCTCACTCTGACAGTGGAGGAGGGGCCCAGGACAGAAAGGTCAGTGTGGGAATGGGAATGTGTGGAAACTGGGAGACCATGTAGGCCTAGGTGGACTGACCAAGAGTGTTGAGTGAAATAATCGGCAAGTCTGCATTGTATTTGTAAACTAGCACCTGGGCTGGACGTGTCCCACAACTATACATGGATGGTTGGCTCTTTGACTGAGCGGCCACTGACCAGAGATGGTCAGTGCTGGCCTTGTCAGAGGCCCATGAACACAGGGCGCACAAATCTCCTTGTCACATGATTAGGGCGGGAGTCAAAGTTACGGAGAGAAGACAAGGGAATGGGGTTGAGAGGGAGAGATAGGATTGAATGGTAGAATAGATTAGATGGGCCGCATGGCCTAATTCTGCTCCTATCCCTTATGACCTGATGGGCCCAGATGGATCAGAGGCACAGGGGCAGGAATGTGATTGAAGCTTTTTGTTTCATGTCACAAATTAATCACAGTTACAAAGTACTGGAATGATCAGACTTGTTCAGTAGTTTATAAACAAGAATGAATCAAACATCAGATGAACTCCACCTTGCAAACCCGAGCCACCAGGGTGACCCTCATCCTCTGTGGAAACTCCGAGCGGCTCCTCGTCTCCGTGAAGAAGAAATAGACCTTGTCACCGTCCTGCTCAGGGACGAACGTGGAGGCAACGAAGGAAGGATCTGCGGAAAAGGGGGGGGCGTCAAATTTCTTTGGCGACCAGGAAAATTCTACGACTCTTTGGGCGACTGACAAGACCATATAGGCTGAACCATGACCAGCACATCAGTAACGTTCATTAACAGACTTGGCAAACTCTTCAGACAACCCAAAAATATCCACAGTGCACAGGAAGCAGCTGCTAACCGCCTTCCTCTGCCGCAGCTGATTGAGGTGGAACTCCACAGATTGACCAACACAACCTTCACTAACCAATTGTCCATTATGGGACCGTTCGGCCCTACAATACTACCCCTCTCTTTGTTTCTTCAGTACCTTGTGTTTTGTTCCAGATTCCAGCATCTGCAGTTCTGGAGTCTCTCTTCCTGGAGCCCCTCCCCATCTCTCTCTGCCCCTCCACCTGCCCCCCCACAGTCCCTCATCCACATTGCCCCTCCCCCACACTAACCACCCCCCCTGCCCCTCCCTCCCTGCCCCCCATCATCACTGCCCCTCCCCAACACTGCCCCCCCCCCACCCCCCTCCCACACTGCCCCCCCCCTGCCCCCACACTGCCCCTCCCCCACATTGCCCCTCCCCCACACTGCCCCTCCCCCACATGCCCCTCCCCCACACTGCCCCTCCCCCACACTGCCCCTCCCCCACATACCATGGCAGGTTCCCTGACCTGAGGTGCTCAGGGCTCTGTCCACATTGGTGCCGCTGCAGAGCATGACGTTCCTACCTTGCAACCAGCTCAAGGAAGTCTCGGTCTTCAAGGGAACCTGGTGCCCGAGGCTGCGGGAGATGACGTGCTGCGTACCGAGGAAGTTGCCGCTGGTTCCTGAGTATAATGCTCCCTCTGGACCAGAAAACAGGACAAGCACTCAGTCCCACTCCTGCATTCCCACTGCTCCCCAAACCCCTCACTCACACATTCAGCCTCGCAGATCACAGACACCCAGAGGGACCTGTCCCACTCACTGTAATTCTTCACACCCCACTCAACACAGTGAAGCTGCCCCTACAGCAGCCCCCCACACCCTCCCACCCACACACTCTCCCATCACACATCCTCCCATCCACACACCCCGCTCAACACAGTGAAGCTGCCTCTACAGCAGCCCCCCACACACCCTCCCATCACACACCCTCCCATCACACACCCTCCCATCACACACCCTCCCATCACACACCCTCCCATCCACACACCCTCCCACCCACACACCCTCCCATCACACACCCTCCCATCCACACACCCTCCCATCCACACATACCCCGCTCAACACAGTGAAGCTGCCTCTACAGCAGCCCCCCACATACTCCCCCGCCCACACACATCACTGAGACACTGATACTGCTGCAGATCACCCCCAGCTGGGGACAGACAGACACTGCCCCACACTTCAGCACTCCCCCTCCCCCCCCCCCCCACCACAGACACGGCCAGCGCACCCACAACCATGACAGGGCACCCTAGGGTGCCATTGACGCCTCACTCACCGACCATGGCGGCGGTGAACCTGAGCGCGGGGTCAAAGGGCACACGGCCCTTGCCGTCCTCGGTCAGCGGCTGCCCGTCCACAGCTGTCCGCAGCAAGAAGGTCCGGGTATCCTGGAACAGCAGGACCTGGTGTCAGCAATCCCAGCACACACCCCACAGGGACATGCCCATCCCCACCCACCCCCACAGGGACATGCCCATCCCCACAGGGACATGCCCATCCCCACAGGGACATGCCCATCCCCATAGGGAATCCCAGCACACACCCCACAGGGACATGCCCATCCCCACAGGGACATGTCCCATCCCCACATGGACATGCCCATCCCCACAGGGAATCCCAGCACACACCCCACAGGGACATGTCCATCCCCACAGGGGACATGACATCCCATCCCCACAGGGACATGCCCATCCCCACAGGGACATGCCCATCCCCACAGGGACATGCCCATCCCCACAGGGACATGTCCCATCCCCACAGGGACATGCCCATCCCCACAGGGACATGCCCATCCCCACAAGGAATCCCAGCACAAGGAGTCATCCCCATAGGGAATCCCTGCACACGCCCCACAGAGACATGCCCATCCCCACAGAGACATGCCCACCCCCACAGGGGATCCCAGCACACACCCCACAGGGACATGCCCATCCCCACAGGGGATCCCAGCACAGGGAGACATCCCCACAGGGAATCCCTGCACACGCCCCACAGGGACATGCCCATCCCCACAGGGAATCCCAGCACAGGGAGACATCCCCATAGGGAATCCCAGTACAGCTCCCACAGAGACATCCCCATCCCCGTAGTTTCTGGGTTCAAGGTCACCATCCCCGCAGCCTACTGGAAGCAAGCTTCTGATCCCCACAGCCTGCTGGGAGCAAGCTTCTGATCCCCGCAGCCTGCTGGGAGGAAGTTTCTGATCTTCACAGGCTACTTGGAGCAGGTTTCTGATCTTTAGTTTGTTTAGTGATGTTTAGTTTGTAGATGCAGCCTGGATGTGCTGGGCAGGTTATTGAACAGGTTGGTGCATTGGTCTACAGGGGGTTCAAGGCGTCTCTTACGATGTAGGTGCAGGTCGGGCTGTAGGCGTAGGTCCCACAGGCGTACAGGCAGCTCTCGTTCACCGGCAACACCGCCACAATGAAGTTAAAACAGTCTCTCTGCAGGGAGGAAGAAACAGGAATGGTTACTGACAGGGACAGTTGCCCACACGCCGCAGTTAACCAGCGCGTATTCCTAGTCGGGAATACAGGAATGCAAAGCAACATCACCCTTCCCTTCTCTCCAGAGATGCTGCCGGTCCCACTGAGTTACTCCAGTTGTTAAGTGTCTTGTAATCGTGTATTGTCTTTCCGCTGACTGGATCTTTGCACTGTACCTCAGTGTCCGTGACAATAATGATGTAAAGTAAAGTAAAGCTGCCCCTTGCTGTCGTACCTGCTTGCTCTTGCCCTTGGACCCACACTCCTGGATCTTTGCATCCGTCGCCCGCCAGTCAATCTGAAACAGTCACGAGACAAACAGGTGTTTACATCTGGAGACGGTGACAGGCTGATGTGTGTGTGTCTCCTGCCGTCCCCACCCCCCCCCCCACAGCCCCCTCCCCCCACAGCCCCCTCCCCACAGCCCCCCTCCACCCACAGTCCCCACCCATAGTCCCCCACAGCCACCCCCTCCACCCATAGTCCTGTCCCCACCCACAGCCCCAACCCCCCCCCACCCCGGGTCACACCCCCCCCCCCACAAGGTTACACCACTCTAGCGGCCACTTGCCTGGTCCACAGCCATTGTATTGCTGAAGGTCAGCGTGTGGAGGGAGAGGATCTGGTCCCTGCCACCCACATAGAGCCGCTGCCCGTCGCTGCTCAGCAGCAGGCAGCTGTAGTTGGCGCCGCTATCCCCCAGAGAAACGGTCCAGCCGGCGCCGCGGGTCACCTGTGTGGGCAGAGCAGCGGTCAGCGGGGGGGCGGAGTGGGCCGGGATCAACGGGGGAGGGGGGGCCGGAGTGGGCCGGGATCAATGGGGGGGCCGGAGTGGGCCGGGATCAATGGGGGGGCCGGAGTGGGCCGGGATCAGCGGGGGGGGCAGAGAGGGCCAGGGTCAGTGGGGGGGCCAGAGAGAGCAGAGATCAGCGGGGGGGGGGGGGGGGGGGGGGGGGGTAGTGGCCGGAGTGGGCCAGGAACAGCGGGGGGGGGGGGGGGGGCAGAGAGAGGGCAAGGACAAGGCGATCGCTAGCACTCACCGGCTGCGTGGCAAAGCCGTGGGCGAGGCTCGGTAGGATGGTCGGCAGGGACGGAGGTCACCATCATGGCCAGGGTGAGGAGGGTGCGGTGCAGGCAGATGTCCATGGCACTGGGGGCAGCTCTCCGTCTGTCAACTCACTCGCAGCTCACACACTGACCGCAGCCCCACTGAGGCAACTTCCTCTGCTCACTCATGGGACAAATCAACCTGCAAAACCATTTTGTTTTCACGTTTGTTCAAAATTTAACGTTTCGCTTTTCTTAGAAATCTGCTGAGTGGGAAACCGTAAAAACCGCCACTTTGGGGCAACACCAACCCACATCTCGACCATCCCGTCAAACACTACCCCAGGGCCAGATACAGTGAAGCTCCCTCACACTGCCCCACACACACTGCCCCCCCCCCCCATCACACACTGCCCCACACACACTGCCCCATCGCACACTGCCCCACACACACTGCCCCCCATCACACACTGCCCCACACACACTGTCCCATCACACACTGCCCCCCCCATCACACACCCCCCCCCCCCATCACACACTGCCCCCCCCCATCACACACTGCCCCACACACACTGCCCCATCACACACTGCCCCACACACACTGCCCCATCACACACTGCCCCAGGGCCAGATACAGTGACGAACACTCACACTCCTACACATTGTGGGTGTCAGGATCAGTATCTGTTCCACTCCAGCCCTGTACTGACCAGCAACCTGGCCTCAGCTGTCATCCAACCTGTCTGTGTGTGACACAAGGAACTTCAGCTGCTGCAATCTTGAGCAAAACACAAAGTGCTGGAGGAACTCAATAGGGCAGGCAGCATCCGAGGAGGCAAATAGTCAGACATCGTTTCAGGTTAGACCTTTAGACTTTGTAGATACCATGCTGAAACAGGCCCTTCAGCCCACTGAGTCCACGCAGACCAGTGATCACCTCGTACCTCAACACTATTCTATATACTAGGAACAATTTACAACCTTTACTGAAACCAATCAATCTACAAACCTGTCCGCCTTTGGTGTGTGGGAGGAAACTGAAGCACCCGGAGAAAACCCATGTGGTCACAGGGAGAATGTTCATACTCCATACAGACAGCACCCGTTGTCAGAATGGAAACCAGGTCTCTGGCGCTATGAGGTAGCACTGCGCCACCATGCCACCTCTAATGTTGGGACCCTTCTACGGACTGATGGAGTAGCGGGGGGTGGGGGGGGGGGGGGGGAGAAAGCAGGAAAAGAGAGGTGGGGTGGGACAAAGCCTTGCAAGTGATAGGTGGATAGAGATGAGGGGGGGGGTGACAAAGACTGGAGGTGAAAAGGAGGCAAAAGAATGTCAGGTAAGAGATGACGTGTAAAGCCGGAGACTGGGGTATGGGGTGGGGGGGACGGGGGTGGGTGTGGAGGGGACGGGGGGGGTGGAGGGGGGGGACGGGGTGGGGGTGGAGGGGACGGGGTATGGGTGGAGGGGACGGGGTATGGGTGGGGGGGACGGGGGTGGGGGGTTGGGGGGGACGGGGTATGGGTGGAGGGGACGGGGTATGGGTGGGGGTGGAGGGGACGGGGTATGGGTGGGGGGGGATGGGGTGGGGGGGGACGGGGGTGGGGTGGAGTGGGGGGGACGGGGTATGGGTGGGGGGGACGGGGGGAGGGGGGTGGGGGGGACGGGGTGGGGGTGGAGGGGACGGGGTGGGGGTGGGGGGGGACGGGGTGGGGGTGACGGGGCTGGGGTATGGGTGGAGGGGACGGGGTGGGGGTGGAGGGGGACGGGGTATGGGTGGAGGGACGGGGGGTGGGGGTGGAGGGGACGGGGTGGGGGTGGGGGGGAGGGGACGGGGTGGGGGTGGAGGGGATGGGTGGTGGGGGGATGGGGGTTATTTAGTGGGAGGGGACGGGGTGGGGGTGGAGGGGACGGGGGGGGGTGGGGGGGACGGGGTGGGGGTGGAGGGGATGGGGGGGTGGAGGGGACGGGGTGGGGGTGGAGGGGACGGGGGGGGGGGGGGGTTGGGGGGACGGGGTGGGGGTGGAGGGGACGGGGGGGGGGTGGAGGGGACGGGGTGGGGGTGGAGGGGACGGGGTGGGGGTGGAGGGGACGGGGTGGGGGGTGGAGGGGACGGGGTGGGGGTGGAGGGGACGGGGTGGGGGTGGGAGGTGGAGGGGACGGGGGGGGGGGGGGACGGGGACGGGGTGGGGGGTGGAGGGGACGGGGTGGGGGGGTGGAGGGGCTGGGGTATGGGTGGAGGGGACGGGGTGGGGGGGAGGGGACGGGGGGGGGGTGGAGGGGACGGGGTATGGGTGGGGGTGGGGGGGACGGGGTGGGGGGGGGGGGGGTATGGGTGGGGGGGGGGGGGACGGGGTGGGGGGAGCGGGGTGGGGGGGCGGGGTATGGGTGGGGGTGGGGGGGACGGGGTGGGGGTGGAGGGGCTGGGGTATGGGTGGAGGGGAAGGGTGGGGGGTGAAACAGGGGTAAAGGTGTCACCCTGTTTGCTCGATTTGTGATTTGGACAGGGAGATGGTTACAAAGGATGGGGCCAGTTCCTGGAAGTGGTGAGACTGGTAAGAGTCTTAGAGCCGTGAAAACAGGAACTGAATGCACAAGGGGATGTGGTTTGTGGGCAGTTGCAGTCTGTGTACACACATATATAAAGACATAGACACACTCACACACACACACACACACATACACAAAGCCAAACATACAGACACAAACAAACATATACACAGACTGACAGACACACAACCACACACACAGACACACACACACACACACACACAGACACACACACACACAGACGCAGACACACACACAGACACACACACACACACAGACGCAGACACACACACAGACACACACACAGACACAAACAAACAGATATACACAGACTGACACACAACCACACACACAGACACAGACGCAGACACAGACACAGACACACACACACACAGACACAGACAGCGTGATCCCGTTTCCTCCCACACACAAAGACGTACAGGTTTGTAGGTTAATTGGCATCTGTAAATTGTAAATTGTCCCTGGTTTGTCGCCAGTGTACGGGGTGATCGCTGGTCAGCGCAGATTTGATGGGCTGAAGGGTCTGTTTCCACACTGTATCTATGGAGTGTAACGTCTACCACCATCTCTACCTACTCGTGCATCGCTCTGCTCTGTGGCGATCGTCTGGGCTGTACAGAGTATGAGACCAGACAGGAGCAGGTGAGGGGAGGGGACGGGGAGGCAGGAAGGAGCCACGTCTCACCTGGAGTGCAGGGTATGGGGTGGGCCGGCCCATCACCCCACAGCGAGCAGAGCGACCTCAGGGCTGGCACGTACGTTCCCAGCCCCCAAACCTTCAGGGAGACCGGCTCTGCATCACACAGGAAAGAAGATTAGGGATTTACTTTTACACAGCCTCAACCTTCTCCAGGGAATTAGTGGCTGGCAGCTTATACCGTCCGGCCCAATAGGGGCACACTCAGGCCGTCTCGGTGGGACGTGGGGGTCTCTGCATCAGTGGTGGGTGCATGGTGGGTGTGATTTTTGGCCCTTCTGCTCATCAGGTGCCGAGGATTTTTCCCATCGACGAAAAATAAAAGAGTTATTAGTGTTTAAAAAAGGTTGAGATTCACTCTCCTGTCAATCACGCCATGAAGGCCACGCCTCATCTGGTGAGAGGGGGGAGGGACTATAAAACCCAGAAGTGTGGGCGTGGCTCAATCTCTGCAAGATGGAGGAGGGAGAGGTCATGACTCGCTGTCCTTAGTGGCCATGCACCCTGTTGAAGTAGTATGAACTTAGATTTTGTGGCCTTGCACCCTGCTTGAAGTGGAACTTCTAGGAATAGCCGTGAGTCAACTGCCAGCACACCAGCCATGAGTGAGTGAGCTGCCAGCACAACAGGCTTGAGTGACTGAGCCGCCAGCCCAAGGATCCATTTTGCCCACAATGTCCATACTAGCCCTCTGGAAACCAGTCCCTTCAGCCCACAACACCCATATTTGCGCTCCAGAAAGCCCCCCACACTGGCCACCAATATTGGAATTGGTGGAGAGGTGGAATATTGCGTAGGGGGACCAGTCCTCCCGTGTGATGGGAAAGGTTTAGAGGGATATGGGCCCAACACAGGCAGAAGCCACTAGCATACTGTAGATGGGGCATCATGGATGAGGTGGGCCAAAGGGCCTGTTTCAATGCAGAATTACGTTTAGTTTAGTACTAGACTAAGTGGGACCCATTGGTCCCCGCACATTAACATTACCCTACACACACTAGGAACAGTTTTACATTTGCCTAGCCAATTAACCTACATACCTGCACGTCTTTGGAGTGTGGGAAGAAACAGAAGATCTTGGCGAAAACCCACGAAGGTCATAGGGAGAACGTGAAAACTCCGTGCAGACAGCACCCGTAGTCGGGATGGAACCCTGGTCTCTGGCGCTGCATTCGCTGTAAGGCCGCAACTCTACCGCTGCACCACCGTGACTGACTCTGTGACACCAATCCAAAGACATTGTTTCTTGTGAATTAGGCAGAACACACGGTGCCTGAGTAACACAGCAGCTCATGCAGCATCCATGGAAGGAATGGACAGACAATGTTTCTTCAATCCTGACCCAAAGTGTCGTCTGTCCATTCTCTTCACAGGTGCTGTCTAGCCCGGCAATTCCTGTAAGTACTTCGTGTTGTGCTCAAGATTCCAGCATCTGCTGTTCCTGTTGTCTCTCCCCCAATGTTGCATTCCCTCACCCTGCCCCTCCCCCACTGCCCCTCCCCCAATGTTGCCCTCCCTCACCACGCCCCTCCCCCAGTGTTGCATTCCCTCACACTGCCCCTTCCCCACCTGCGCCCTTCCCCACAGCCCCACCCTCACTGCCTGCCTCGCTTTGCCCCACCACCACACTGCCCCACCACCACTGCCCACCCCCAATGTTGCATTACCTCACCCTGCCCCTCCCCCACTGCCCCTCCCCCACAGCCCCACCCTCACTGCCCACCACCACTGCCCTGCCCCCCAATGTTGCATTCCCCACCCCTGCCCCTCCCCCCCCCCGCCCCCCCCCAGTGTGGCATTCCCTCACCCCTGCCCTGCCCGCTTTGCCACCACCTCACAGCCCCACCCTCACTGCAGTGCCTCACTTTGCCCCACCCCCACCTGCCCCACCCCCCCTGCCCCCCACTGCCCCACCCCCACTGCCCCATCCCCCACTGCCCCACAGCCCCACCCCCACTGCCCCACCCCACTGCCCCTCCCCCACTGCCCCACCCCCACTGCCCCTCCCCTCCCCCACTGCCCTCCCCCACTGCCCCTCCCTCTCTTCCCCTGCCCCACTGCCCCACCCCCACTGCCCCTCCCCTCTCTTCCCCTCCCCCACTGCCCCACCCCCACTGCCCCTCCCTCCCCCACTGCCCCTCCCCCACTGCCCCACCCTCACTGCCTGCCTCGCTTTGCCCCACCCCCACTGCCCCACCCCCACTGCCCCTCCCCCACTGCCCCACCCCCACTGCCCCACCCCCACTGCCCCTCCCTCTCTTCCCCTCCCCCACTGCCACCCTACCCCCGCCATTGCTTGAGTGCGGTGCTTGTGTGAGAGTTATCTCTCTATGAGACACAGCCTGGAATCTGAGTGCAGTCCAGGACATGGTCCAGTGCATGCAACGTTGGCAAGAGACTCTGGTGCTTGAGGCTGCGACTGCCCTCCTCTCCCCTCCCCCCAGTCCCGGCTCAAGGCTCTGGGGGAGGGCCCTGGTCTCTGCCCCGTAAACATCTTGTGTTGGTGTCCCAGGAACAGGGCCTGAGGTCAGATTCTTGGGATGCCAGTGTATAAATGGGTGCAGCTGCCTCAAGCTGTCAGGGCAGCTCCCAGCTGACCCACGGGAAGGAAGGAAGGAAGGAGGGGTCGTGGCCGTGGACGAGGACAGAGGTGTCCACTGTCCACCCATCCCATGGCCGGCATGAACTGTGACCAACTCCAGAGAACAGCGACAATCTGACTGTGAGAACACAGTGCTGACTGAAGACGGTCCCTGTGGCCTCTTGAGTCTGTTGGCACTGCCTCCTTCCCTCCCTCCCTCCCTCCCGCTCTCTCTCTCCCTCCCTGTTTGTCTTTCCTAAACAGCGTCACGCTGATCTGAAGTGTGACAAGGGACCAGTCGTCACGGCCACTGCGACGCTGTCCATTCTCACAGAGGACTTGGCAGGGTTTAGGAGAGACCCCCCCCCCCCCCACCTCCTTCTCTCAGCAGAGTTTCCCAGAAACTGTCTGTGAAACTTCGACGGCTTGGCCCTGAAATATCCAAAGTTGGGACTGAAATAGAAAGGACTTCAGCCGTTTCGTCGATTACAGCCGGCGGTGAAGATACTGGGCTGAGGCTGGACTTGTGGCGGTGGAGGTGTCATCCAGAAGGTCTCCTTGTTACTGGGCTGAGGCTGGACTTGTGGCGGTGGAGCTGTCATCCAGAGGGTCTCCTTGTTACTGGGCTGAGGCTGGACTTGTGGCGGTGGAGCTGTCATCCAGAGGGTCTCTGTGTTCTCAGGTTAGTTGAGCGGAGAGTGTAATTTACCACTGGTCTGAGGTGAGGGACTAACTGAGGATTTCCCATTCCTCTTCCGAAGCTGACTGAACCTCCGAATCAGGACATTCAACCCATCAGGCCCATGCTAGCCATTAGAAACATCTGCTGGGTATTAAAGACAATTAAATGGTGAGGAAAGGGTGGACGCGGTGTGGCAGGGGGACAGAGTCATAGAGTGATCCAGCACGGAAACAGGCCCTTCAGCCCAACTTGTCCACACTGGCCAACATGTCCCATCTATACTAGTCCCACCTGCCTGCATTTGGCCCATAATCCCTCCAAAGCCGTCCTATCCATGTACGTATCTAAATGTTTCTTGAACATTTCAATAGTCCCTGCCTCAACTACCTCCATATACCCACTTATTCCATATATCCACTAAAGTTACCTCTTCACCGTACACTTATGTTGACTGGTTCTCGATTTTGTTACTCTGGGCAAGAGACTCTATGTCTACGCGATCGATTCCTCTCATGAGTTTGTACACCAATGGGCTTATGATTAGTGAAGGAAGTTGCTGAGAATTACAGCAGCATCTAGACCAAGTGAGAAAGTGGGCCAAGGAATGGCAGATGGAGTTTAACTCAGACAAGAATGCTGAATGGCATTTCGAGAAGTTAAACCAGGGCAGGACATGTAAATATGAGGGGCTCTGCAGTGTGTTGTACAACACAGAGACCCAGAACAGGCTACAGGTTCTCTGGAAGTGACGGCACAGGTAGCCCAGGTTGGGAGGAAGTGTTTGGCGTGCTTACCTTCATTGGTCAGGGTCTTGAGTGCAGGAGATGGGACACCGTGCGAGAACTGTACAAAGCGTTGCAGTATCATGTGTACTGATCACCCAGCTGTAGGAAGGATGCCATCAAGCTGCAGAGTACAGAGAAGAGTCACAAGAATGTCAATGGAGAACAAAAATCACAGTCATAGAGTCTTACAGCATGGAAACAGGCCCTTCACCCATCCTGCCCATTCTGACCAACATGTCCCATCTCCACTAGTCATATCCTATCCATGTACCTGTCTAAATGTTGTTTAAACGTTGCAATAGTATCTGCATGTTATAAGTCCAACGAGTTATCAGACATTCATTCGGAGTGGTTCCATCCTGACTCCGAGTGCTGTCTGTACGGAGTTTGCACGTTCTCCCCGTGACAACGTGGGGTTTCCCCAGGGTGCTCAGGTTTCCTCCCACACTCCAA
The DNA here is from genome assembly GCF_028641065.1 of Leucoraja erinaceus. Lineage (NCBI taxonomy): Eukaryota > Metazoa > Chordata > Chondrichthyes > Rajiformes > Rajidae > Leucoraja > Leucoraja erinaceus. Next base: position 192,187 of record NW_026576619.1, read on the forward strand.
ATACGTACATGTTTGTAGGTTAATTGTCCCTAGTGTGTGCTAGTGTAATGGGAACCGCTGGTGGGTACAGACTCAGAGGGCTGATGGAGATACACACACGCACTGCACTGTACATGGGGATTGGGAGGAGTGGGTATTAGAGGGTATGACAAGGCAGGGGCATTTGAATGACGTGCCCCCTTTATGCTGTGCTCTCTTTGTTTCCAGGCCATGATGCTACTGCCTGGCACCGCCCTGTCCCTGGTTCTCTTGGCGTGTGTGTGTGCGCGCGGGGTCTCTCAGGACTGCCCCCCCTCCTGTGAGTGCGGGTGGGGGAACGGGACAGTGTCGTGTCGAGGCAGAGAGCTGCCCGCTATACCCGGGTGGTTGCCCCCGGCGACCAGGATGCTGGATCTCAGCGGGAATCTCATCGAGTTGGCCGGGCGCGGAGCCTTGGCGAACCTCAGCGAGCTGCTGGAATTGGACCTGAGGGACAACCTTGTATCCAACATGGAGCCCGGGGCCCTGTCCAGCCTGGGCCGACTGCAGATTCTACATCTAGACGGGAACAGGCTGAAGACTATCTGGCCCGGCACCTTGGCATCCATGGCCAACCTCACCACTCTGGGTCTCAGCCGCAACCCTCTGCTTCTCCTGCTGGACGACACGTTCCAGGGGCTGGACAACCTTGGGAGCTTGGATCTGGGTGAGGAGCTGGTATATGTGGGTGCCAGGGCCTTTGAGGGGCTGGTGGGGCTGCACCACCTGTCCTTGACCCAGGCTGAGACGGGCACCTTACCCTCTGCCGCCCTCTCCCGCCTGCCCGGACTGGAGACGCTGAGGGTGTTGGGGCTGGGCACCATCTCGCTGGCCGGCGACTCCTTCCCGGGCCTGGCTAGGCTGAGAGAGCTGCGGGTGGAGAGCTGGCGGAGGCTGGAGTCTCTGCACCAGGATGCCCTGGCAGGCCTCAACCTGACCACCCTGGCCATCACCCGCTGCAATCTGAGCCGTGTGCCAGGTGAGGCCTTGGCACACCTGGTCTACCTGCGCAGCCTGGACCTGTCCCACAACCCCGTGGCCTCCATGGCTGGCGGTGCCTTGCCGGGCCTACACAGGCTGGCTGAGCTACGGTTGGTGGGAGGCCTCCTCTCCCACATCCAGACCGGGGCCTTGCATAGCCTGGGCAGCTTGAGGCTGCTGGACTTGACGGGTAACCGGTTGGCTACCCTAGAGGCGGGTGCCTTGCCATCGGTGGGCGGCCTGGCATGGCTGGGCCTGGCATCCAACCCTCTGGCATGTGACTGCCGGCTGGCGTGGGCAGTGGGCCGGGGCAGGGGGCTGGAGTGGGGGCCGGGCCCCACGGTGTGTGCGGGCCCTGGGGATCTAAGGGGCAGGGAGTTGGCAGAGCTGGGGTCGGGCCGGGGGGCTGGGCTGTCGGCCTGCACTAAGCCGACAGTGCGAGCGGAGTCCGGGGTGGTGACGGTGGGTGAAGGGCAGACTGTGAGCCTGCCGTGCCAGGCCCAGGGTGAGCCCAGGCCCACGGTAAGCTGGACCACCCCCGCCGGCAGCCAGCTGGGCCCCGGGGATGCCAGCCGGCTGCGGGTGCTGCCAGACGGTTCACTCCAGGTACGTCTAGCCCAGGCCTGGGACGCCGGTGTCTACGTCTGCACTGCTTCCAATGCAGCCGGCACCCACTCTACCCCCACCCGCCTGCTGGTGTGGACGGGCCCAGGTTCCAGCCCTGTCCTCGGGCCCCAGGCCCTGTGGGTGGTGATGAGCCTGGGCTTGGCCTGTTTCCTGGGCGTGACGGGCCTGTGTTTCACCATGCTGCTGGTGTGGAGCCGGTGGCAGGGACCCGTCAAACGCAACAGCAGCGTGGAGGTGCTGAGGAACCCCAGCAACAGCGACACACAGTCAGAGGCAATCAAGTACACAACCAAGATGCTGTGAGCAGTCGCACATGGCCAAGCAGGGCAGGGGGGGGGGGGGGGGGCACGGGTTCCCTGGGGCTGGGGACTGGGGGGGGGGGTGCTTCTTGTACTGGGGAGGGGGCAAGGCATGGGCTGGAGGGAGCGGAGGTTTCGTGAGGCTGGGGGAGTGGGGTGGGGGGTGGTCTCTGGGGTGGGGGCATGGGCTGGGGGGATTGGAGGTTTCATGGGGCTGGGGGAGTGGGATGGGGGGTGGTCTCTGGGGTGGGGGGGGGGGTGGGGGCATGGGCTGTGGGGGAGTGGAGGTTTCATGGGGCTGGGTGGAGTGGGGTGGGGGTGGTCTCTGGGGTGGGGGTGGGGTGGGGGGGCATGGGCTGGAGGGGAGTGGAGGTTTCATGGGGCTGGGGGAGTGGGATGGGGGGTGGTCTCTGGGGTGGGGGTGGGGGCATGGGCTGGGGGGATTGGAGGTTCCGTGGAGCAGGGGGAGTGGGGTGTGGGGGCTTCTTTGTGGTTTGGGGGCTGGGCTGGGGGTCCATGTGCGTCCACACAGATACACAGTTTCAAAGCT
>NW_026576619.1:199661-242161 GCF_028641065.1 Leucoraja erinaceus
AGTGATTGAGAGATTCAACAGGAGCACCATCATGGTGTGTGGCACCCACGCTGGATCGCCCAAGTGCTGGTTTTTGGTAAGTCACCGGTACTTGGATCTCCCCCAGCCCCTGTAGCCGTCCGTCTGTCTGCCTGTCTGTCTGTCTGTCAGCTGCCTCTCTCCCCCTCTGTGTTTCAGGCTGTCAATGGAACGCAGCTGGCACGGGACCATGAGGGGCGCGAGCTGGTAAAGGATGGCAGGGAAATCTCACCTTCAACTCCAATCCAACGGCCCGTCACCATCACTGTCGGTAAGTGTGGAAACAACCTGGGGGGGGGGGGGAGGTGCATTCACCCCAACTATTTCCCTCATGATACATAAGATCACCCCTCATCCTTCTTCACACCAAGGAATAAACTGCCCAAGGTCTCCCTGTAGCTCAGGCCCTCAAGTCCTGGCAACATCCTTGTACATCTTCTCTGCACCCTGACATTTGTCCTGTAACAGGCAGAGCAAAACTGAACACAATACTCCAAATGTGGCCTCACCAACGTCGTGTAAAACTGCAACATAACATCCCAACTTCTTGACTCAATTCTCTGACTGATGAAGGACTTCTTTAAACATTTTCCCTCTCACTATAAAGCTATGCTTTCCAGTATTTGGTTTTTCCATTCCATCCATGCCTCATAAATGTACATACTTCTCATCATGAACCTAGAGAGCAACACATTCTCCCCAAGGTGGTGAATCTGTGGAACTCATTGCCGTCGACGGCTTTGAAGGCCAAAGCATTTGGCATTTTAAGGTGGGGATTGATAAGGTTGAATAGGAAGGGCGTCAAAGGCTATGGGAAGAAGGGGTTGAGAGGGTAAAATAGATCAGCCATGATTGAATGGCGGAGTAGACTCGATGGGCTGAATGGCCTAATTCTGCTTTTATGTTTTATGGTCCAAGTCCCAGAGAACAGATTGTTTTCGACGAATGATATACATCAGTAAAGATCTCTCTGCATCTGACATAGGGATCCCATTCCTCAATGATTAGTACGGGACTCAGGGGATTTGGGGAGAAGCCAGGAGCATGGGGTTGAGAGGTAAAGCATTGAATGGCAGGGTAGATTCGATGGGCCAAATGGTCTAATTCACCTCCTATAACATGAACTTTTATCTTTTCGGGGGCGGCACTGGTAGTTGCTGCCTCACAGCGCCAGAGAACCGGGTTTGATCCTGGCTATGGGTGCTGTCTGTATGTAGTCTGTACATTTTCCCTAGTGCTCCGGTTCACTCCCACACTCCAAAGATGTACAGGTTTGTAGGTTAATTTGGCTTGGGTAAAAATAGTAAATTGTCCATAGTGTGTAGGATATTGCTGGTGGCACAGACCCGGCGGGGTGTATCTCTAAACTCTCCTGTTGTCTGCAGATGAAGCTGTGTACTCTGCCATTCCCAGCAGCAGCCAGAGCAGCGGTTCCATTGAGCTGAGCTACGGGAGGCCAAAGCGCCTGAAGACCGGGGACAGGTGGATGCAGAGTAAGTTGCACTCGAGCGCCCAGACAGAACGAGACACCACATCGCCAGGAAGGTGCACCAGCACCGGGCCCAGTGGAGACACGCTCCATGAGACGAGCACCGCACACAGCCGCCTCCCACCCTCACACCCCGCCACCTGCTCTGGCTCTCTTGCCGATGCAAGGATGCCAATTTTCACAACAAAGTGCTGGAATCAGTGGGTCAGGCAACATCTGTGGAGAACATGGATGGGTGACGTTTCATATCAGAACCCCCTTTCAGAACTGTTCATGCTTGAACATAGACCCAATCAATTTCTTCATACTAAAGAATGGTCCTGACTCAAAACGTCACCTATACATGTTCCCCAGAGATACTGCATGACTCACTGAGTTACTCCACCACTTTGTGTCCATTTTCTCCAGAGTTGCTGCCCGACCCACTGGGTTATTCCGGCACTTTGTGTCAGCCAGCACCTGCAGTATTACATGTTCAGTCATGTTGATGTGTAATGAGCCAGAATCAGAGTCTGGCCTCAGATAGACATAAAAAGCTGGAGTAACTCAGCGGGACAGGCAGCGTCTCTGGAGAGAAAGAATGGGTGATGTTTTGGGCCAAGACCCTTCTTCAGACTGGTTAGGGATAAGGGAAACAAGAGATATAGACAATGAGAGATGTAGAGAGATAAAGAACAACGAATGATATGTAAAAAAGTAACGATGATAAAGGAAAGAGCCCATTGTTGGTGAAAAGGGGAAGCTGGTGCAACTTGGGTGGGGGAGGGATAGAGGGAGAGGGAATGACGAGGCTAACTGAAGGTAGAGAAGTCTGGGCTGTAAAGGGCCTGGCCTGACAGCTACATGTACCTGTGTACGGCAGGCCTGACTGCTACCTGTTTCCATGTACCTCAGGCCCGACCTTCGTGGGAGCTGCTTGGATGCAGATGAAGGACAGCAGCAAAGATGAAGTTTACTTCTTCTTCAGGGAGAGCAACGAGAGCAGTGCGTTAGATGGAGAACCCTACCGGGCCTACATCGGACGTGTGTGTAAGGTAAGGTGCACCCCTGCCAGTCCCTCGCATAGACACAGACCCTTCAGCCCAAATCACTCATGATGCCCCATCTACACGTCCCATTTACCTGTGTTTGGCTCTCATCCCTCTAAACCTTCCCTACAATGTATGTGTTAAATGTTGTTTATAGTACCTGCCTCAGTACCTCCTCTAGCAGCTTGTTGCATTTACGCACCACCCACTGGGTTCAGCTTTTCCCTCTCACTTCAAACCTATATCTTCTATTTCTTGATTCCTCTACTCTGGGTACAAGACTGCATCTATTACCCCATTTATTCCCCTCATGGCTTTAAACTTCTCTATAAAATAACCCCATCCTGCTGTGCTCCATGGAATATAGTCCCAGCCTCCCCAACCACTCCCTGTAGCACAGGCCCTCGAGTCATAAATCTTCGCTGTTGGAGACATCGTTCCTGTAGCAGGTTGGCAAAAAGTGAACACAACACTCCTAGAAGTGGGTTTGTAGTTAATTGCCGTTTTGTAAATCGACCCTGGATTTAAATAGATCGAAGTAGATGAGAAAGTGGGATAGCATAGAGCGTGTGTGTGTGGTCGGTGGACTCGGTGTGCTGAAGGGCCTGTTTCCACGCCGTATAACTATAACTAGTGTGTGGGCAGTCGATGGTCGGCATGGACGGTGGGCTGAAGGGCCTGTTTCCACGCTGTATAACTATAACTAGTGTGTGGTCAGTCGATGGTCGGCATGGACACGGTGGGCTGAAGGGCCTGTTTCCACGCTGGCTCTTTCACTTTTGGAAGGAGATGCCTTGCGTCGCCACACTGCCAAGTTACTGAGCATAACTAGTGACCCTGCACTGGGCTTCCACAGGTCGACGAGGGAGTGCTGAAGGCTGCCACTCAGGAGCCATTCTCAACCTTCCTGAAGGCACGAATGATCTGTGGTTTCCCAGCTGAATCGCGGCTCTTCAATAAGATCGAGGATGCATTCCTGCTCTCCGTGGAGGATGATCCCAGGAGCAGCGTGGTGTACGGAATCTTCTCCAGCTTGTGGTGAGTGGAGGGGTAAGCTGCAGGGGACTGTGTGCACTTGCACAACAATCTCTGCACCATCACATGACTAATGATTATTGTATTATTGATCATTGTATCTGGGTGGTATTGTATTAATGAGCCTGTAAAGCTGCAGCAAGTACAAGCTTCATTGTTCCATTGTCCTTGCAAAAGACAAGGAACTGCAGGTGCTTGTTTGAAGAAACAAAACATCACCTATCCATGTTCTCCATAGATGCTGCCTGACCCGCTGAGTTACTCCAGCCCTCTGTGAAACGTCACCTATCCATGTTCTCCACAGATGCTGCCTGACCCGCTGAGTTACTCCAGCACTCTGTGAAACGTCACCTATCCATGTTCTCCATAGATGCTGCCTGACCCACTGAGTTACTCCAGCACTCTGTGAAACGTCACCTATCCATGTTTTCCAGAGATGCTGCCTGACCCGCTGAGTTACTCCAGCACTCTGTGAAACGTCACATATCCATGTTCTCCACAGATGCTGCCTGACCCGCTGAGTTACTCCAGCACTCTGTGAAACGTCACCTATCCATGTTCTCCACAGATGCTGCCTGACCCGCTGAGTTACTCCAGCACTCTGTCTTTAGCTGGCAGTTGAATGTTGTAAACTCCTCTCCAGGTTTTGTGAGTTACCGGCCAATGTATGGTCTGCTTGATTGTATTTTCTGGCTGCGTGTGTCTGTGTGTGTGTGTGTGTGTGTGTGTGTGTGTGTGTCCCGCCCGTGTCTCCAGGCGCAGTCACCTTCAATGTCCATCCCTGGCCACAACGTCACAAGCCCCTGGCAAAGCGGGAAGGGAAGGATGTGCCTCCCGTTACAAACAGTAAACCAGGCACCGGAGTCAAGGTGGTCATGGAACTGACTCTGTGATCTTCCTCCATGCAGGAATTCCACCGCTGTCTGTGCCTATTCCCAAGCCGACATAGAACGGGCGTTCCGGAACTCCAGGCTGAAGGGTTTAACTGCCAACGTGATCGGGAGCCATCGGCCAGGAATGGTACGGTCCTGTTTTGTAAACAGTTCAGCAGTCTTGCTCACTCTTAGTTTAAAGCAACAATCTTGCTCAACAAGGAGCTCGAGGACAAGAGTGCACTGGTCTTATTGTCACATGTACCAAGATTATACATGGTTGTAATTCAGCCGTCCACATTGTACAGATACAGGATAAAGGGAATATCCTTTGGTGCAAGATAAATTCTAGTAAAGTCCATTTAAAGATAGTCCAAGGGTCTCCAATGAGGTAGCTGGGAGGTCAGGGCCACTCTCTAGTTGGTGGGAAGACAGTTCAGTTGCCTGATAACAGCCGGGAAGAAACTGTCCCTGAAACTGGAGGTGAGGGGAGAAGAGGGAGTGTCCGGGGGGGTGAGACTGTCCTTGATGATGATGCTGGCCTTGCCGAGGCAGCGTGAAGTGTAGATAGAGTCGATGGAAGGGAGGTTAGTCTGTGTGATGGTCTGGGCTGCGTCCACAATTCTCAGCAATTTCTTGTGGTCTTGGATCCTGCGATGCATCCTGATAAAATGCTTTCTGTGAAAGCATCTGTAGAGGTTGGTGGAAGTTGTTGAGGGCATGCCAAACTTCCTAAACCTTTTACAGTTGGTGTACTTTCTTGGCCATTGACCTAGGCAAGAATTGGGCGAGGTTTCACCAGGATGCCAACAGTGGCGGCCGGGGAAAGCATCTATCTGTCTCCCTCTCCCCTTCTCTCTACTGCTCACGTATACACAGACACGTACGCACATATGTACAAACACACATGCATGCCAATACACACGTTTATACTTACATGTACTGCGATGGCTAAATGATTTCTCTTTCACAGTGTGTCAAAGGAAACGTGCCCAGAAACGTTCTGACAAATATCAGGAACTTCCCAGAGATCGAGGACCCGATCTATCCCATCAAAAGGCACCCCCTCTACGTGATGAAGCATAACAACTATACCAGGGTGACGGCTGACAGAGTGAGGGGGGCCAACCAGCAACTCTACCACGTCCTGTTCCTTGGCACAGGTACTATACGGTCAAAGATGCAACGCCGCTCTATAGGGCTCTGGGCAGGCTGCAGTATTGCGGGCACTTCTGGCCACCCAATTACAGAAAGGATGTGGAGGCTTTGTAGAGGGTTTACCACAATGTTGCCTGAATTAGTGCTCCAGTTACAAGAGTGTTTACCACAATGCTGCCTGGATTACATGGTTGCAGCCGCAGGGAGAGGATGGGGAGGGTGGGGAGGGTGGAGAGGGTGGAGAGAGGGTGGGGGAGGGGTGAGAGGCTGGAGAGGGTGGGGAGGGTGGGGGAGGGTGGGGAGGGTGGGAGAGGGTGGGGAGAGGGTGGGGAGGGGAGGGGAGAGGGGGGAGAGAGGGTGGAGAGAGGGTGGAGAGGGTGGGGAGGGTGGGGGGGTGGGGGGGGGGGAGGGTGGGGGAGGGTGGAGAGGGTGGAGAGGGTGGGGAGGGGGGGGGGGTGGAGGAGGGCGAGAGGGCGGGGGGGGGGGGGGGAGGGCTGGGAGAGAGGGCGGGGGGAGGGTGGAGAGAGGGGGGGAGAGGGTGGGGAGAGGGGTGGAGAGAGAGGGGGGGGGGGGGAGGGTGTAGAGGGGATGAGGATTACAGGGGCAGGGAGAGGGTGGGAGAGAGGGTGGGGAGAGGGTGGGGAGAGGGTGGAGAGGGAGGGTGGAGGGGTGGAGAGGGTGGGGGAGAGTGGGGGGGAGGTGTAGAAGGGGTTTACCACAATGCTGCCTGGATTACAGGGTTCCATCTACAGGGAGAGGATAGACAGACTTGCATTGTTTTCCCGGGAACATCAGAGGTTGAGAGGAGACTGGATTTTGTATGGAAGTGGGCCCTTCAGTCCACTGTCCATGCCACATCGATCCCCCGTTCACACTAGTTCTATGCTAGCCCACTTTCACATCCACTTAGGTTTCAGGAAGCCAGCATGTAGGTGGGGGCAGCAGACCGCAGGGAATCCCTGCAAGAACCATACAAGAGTAGGAACATTTCACTACAGTTACACAGGGCCTCAGTGGGAGCACAGCTGGAGTACTGTGTACAGGTCTGGTCTCCCTGCCATAGAAATGATGTAGGGGGTGGCACAGTGGGGCAGCAGGTAGAACCGCTGCTTCATAGAACCACAGTCACAGGTTCAATCCTGACCTCTGCTGCTGTCTGCGTGTGTGGAGTTTGCATGTTCTCCCCGTGACTATGTGGGTATCCTCCAGGTACTCCGGTTTCCTCCCACATCCCAGACATGCAGGGTTATTGGCCCTCTGTAAATTCTCCCTAGTGTGTGAGAAAATGGGATAACACAGAACTAGTGTGAACGGGTGATCGATGGTTGACGCAGACTCGGTGGATCGATGGTTGGCGCGGACTCTGTTTCCATGCTGTATCTTTGTATCAACAGCTCATGGATATTGGAGGAAGGAAGGAATGTGGGGACAGGGCGTTGTGGGGTGAGGGAGCAGTGGGGTGAGGGAGCAGTGGCTGGGGCAAGTGTCGGTTCTGATTCCGCATTCTCTCTTGCAGGAAACGGGAAGATCCACAAGGTTCTTCACTACAACGGGAAGTCCTTCATCATTTCCGAGCTCAGCCCCTTTAAATCCCAAGCTCCCGTTTCCACCATCATGCTGGATTCCAGCACGGTAACGTGGGATTAGAGGGGAGGGGGACAGAGGGAGGGGAGCTGAGGAGGGTAGGGGGCACCGAAAGGGGGGCAAAACAAAAGTGGTGGGGATGCTGAGGGGCTGCTGTGGAGGGGAACGGGGGGGGAGGGGAAGCTGAGGTTAGAGGGAGATGGAATTGAGGAGATGGGGAGTGATGGGAAGGGAGGGGGGGGAATCTGAGTGGAGAGGGAGGGGGGGGGGGGGGTGTCAAGCCATTGATGATGTGAGTGAGGGTTACGGGGTTAGGTGCAGCCTCCCCCCTCCAGCCCCAGTGGCCTTGCAGCCGTGCGTATCACCTGAGCTTGCTGCAAATCTCTGTTATCTGTGGCAATTAATTCCAGATTCGCCACCCTCTGACCAGAGAAATTCCTCCTCATCTCCTTTCTAAATGGACGTCCTTTTGTTTTGAGCCTGTGCCCTCTGGTCAAAGACACTCCCATCTAAACGTCACCTGCCTATTGTTTGCTGCCTGACCCAGAGTTGTTCCAGCACTTTGAGTTATGTTCGACAGGCTCTGCATTAAAACACACACCTCCAGGTTCAGGGACGGTTTCTTCCCAGCTGTTATCAGGCAACTGAACCGTCAGCAACTAGAGAGTGGTCTTGACCTCCCATCAACCTCATTGTAGACCCTTGGACTATCTTTCGGAACGGGCGCTCCCACTAATGCCCCAGACACACAAAGACACGCGTGTGGAGTTGACGGTGTGCTAACGGTAACACTCTGCTTCCTTGCAGGGCCACCTGTTTGTGGCAACGCCGATGGAGGCCGCCCGCCTATCACTGGCCGGCTGTGCTGAGTATGGCCACACCTGCCCGCAGTGTGTGGCTGCCCGAGACCCCTACTGTGGCTGGGACAGAGCTACACACAAGTGTGTGGCCCTCCCCCAGACCCTCAACACTACCGACAGGTAAGTCCCGACATCCACATACACACCTGGTCTACCCACTCCTCCCCTCCCCTCCCCTGGCCTCCCCTCTCTCACCTGCTCATCTCTCTGCCCAGGCGCCTCATTTCCCGCTGCTCCTGCGACGTCCACCATGGTCTTCCCTCACCTGGCGGATCGACCCTGGACACATGAAGCAACATCACTCAGTGTTAGGCTGAGAGATTGGCCCAATGCACAAGAGCACAAACATCAGAGTCAGCATGGAGTGATGGGCCGAAGGGCCTGTACAACCCTTTATAGAGGCTGAGAAAGGTCCAAGTAATTAGACCCAAGAATGATGGTGGTCCGTGCACTGGGAGTGTGTAATGGGACAGTGTGGAGGGAGCTTCACTCTGTGTCTGAGCCTTTTTACAAAGTGTTTTTATTCAAAACAAACAAAAATACCGTTACTACTCTGTGACAAGATGAAAGATTGCCTATATTGGCAGATTACAAACTAAACAGTTATCAAACTAAAATATCACCAACTTTGTCAACAATACACTTGACACCCGCGGCGACCAGAATTCACGGAAAGCCTCAAATCCCCGTGGACACCCCGTGTTCCCTCACCAGGGACACGTAGGCACGGACATAGGCCCGTAATTGGGGCAGGCAGCCGACTCTGATGTGACCATTGACTGCCCGCTGCCTGGAACCGTGAATGGCCATCTTGGCCAAGCCCAGGAGCAGACCGACCCCCCCCATGACACCCAGGTCTCGCTGCATCTCCCCCTTTCCCAATCGGCCACCATTTAGATAATAGTCTGCTTTCCCGTTTTTGCCACCAAAATGGATAACCTCACATTTATCCACATTATACTGCATCTGCCAAACATTTGCCCACTCACCCAGCCTATCCAAGTCACCTTGCAGTCTCCTAGCATCCTCCTCACAGCTAACACTGCCCCCCCAGCTTAATGTCATCCGCAAACTTGGAGATATTGCCTTCAATTCCCTCATCCAGATCATTAATATATATTGTAAATAGCTGGGGTCCCAGTACTGAGCCTTGGGGTACCCCACTAGTCACTGCCTGCCATTGTGAAAAGGACCCGTTTACTCCTACTCTTTGCTTCCTGTTTGCCAGCCAGTTCTCTATCCACATCAATACTGAACCCCCAATGCCTTGTGCTTTAAGTTTGTATACTAATCTGTTATGTGGGACCTTGTCGAAAGCCTTCTGGAAGTCCAGATACACCACATCCACTGGTTCTCCCCTATCCACGCTACTAGTTACATCCTCGAAAAATTCTATAAGATTCGTCAGACATGATTTACCTTTCGTAAATCCATGCTTACTTTGTCCAATGATTTCACCACTTTCCAAATGTGCTGCTATCCCATCTTTAATAACTGACTCCAGCTGGAAATCATTGTTGGCTGTGGAAGAGGTGACAAAGAAGGGATATGTACAGGACAACTAGGATGGGGAGAGGTAATGTACAGAGGGACAATAATATTGATTTGGCTGAGTTGGAAGCTGCCAGTGAAATGTGAGGAGGGAGGGAGGTGATTGTTGAAGTTGTTTCATCTCTGTGTTGTGCTTTCCCCACAGTGACATCCTGCAGAATGTTGAGCAGTTCAACGTCTCCATTTGTGACTCAGGTAACGGTCCTCTGTCTGTCTGTCAGCCACACCACCCCGCCACACCCTCTGGGTGGGTCACCGCAACAGGCAGCTCTGAGAGTCACAGTCACACAGCCCCACCCACCCATGCTGATCACCATGTCCCATCTACACTGCCCGTGTTTGGCCCACATCCTTCTAAACCTCTCCTATCCACCATGACTTGCTAACGTGTCAGCCAATGCCTCTTGGTGTCGAGCTGTTCTGTCCCTGACCCCCGCTGTCCGTGCCCAGAGAGTGCTTGCTTCGTATTGTGGGCACGATATTCGGTCATTTCGATGTGGAGAGGATGTTTCCAGTGGTGGAAGAGTCCAAGACTAGAGGGCCCAACCTCAGAATAAAATAACGTACCTTTAGAATGGAGATGAGGAGGAATTTCTTTAACTTGAGGGTGGTGAATCTGTGGAATTCATTGCCACTGACAGCGGTGGAGACCAAATCATTGGGTATTTTTAAAGCAGAGATTGACTGGTTCTTTATTAGTTAAGACGTCAAAGGTTCTGGGGAGAACACAGGAGAATGGGGTTGAAAGGGCCAGATATATCAGCCATGATTGAATGCCAGAGTAGATTCGGTGGGCAAAATCTTGATTCTTGGTGTCTTGGTCCTCCAAAATATTCCAAATGGAATTTTAACTGGAGGTGGTGAAGGGTGGGCTTAAGCCAGAAAGGGTTATTGGGAAGAAAGAGCTACTTTAAATTTATTTGCATTTGGTTGGGTAACTATAGTTGGGTGGAGATTATTCCATGCTTTAATTGTGCGGGGGGAAGAACAAATTGCTGTACACATCTGTCTTTGTAGCTGGGATCACAAATTGGATCGAATGCCCTCGTCTGCTCCTAATTGGTTTGGGTTTGGTGTAGGTCTTGTAGTCCATGTCGAGCTGACCATTTAACATTTTGTAAAAACAGGTCAAACGGTGAGCTTCACATCTGTCTTGGAGAGGATTCCACCCCAGAGAATTCAGAAGTTTGGTAACACTCGCTTCTCTCTCATAGGCGTTAGTAACAAATCGAGCTGCCTGTCTTTTTCTATTTCTTAAATACGACCTATTTCTTAAATATTTCTGCTGCTAGAACTTATGAACATGAATTATTCTTCGCCACCCCCAATATACATAGGCTAAGGCAGAGATCTATAGATTATTGATTATTGAGTGACAAAGGTTATGGACAAGTGAAAGAGAGGTGGGTGGGGGAAGAGGAAAGTGAGGTGGGTGGGGGATTACTTGGGAATGGACAATTGAATGTCCACAGTGTTGGGTTGTTAGATGCCGTGGATCGTGAAGGGCAGTTTGTGTGCGAGTTGCCGTGCACCACAAGGGGCATTTTGTGGGTTGGGGAGATCCCATCGTCTGTCTGTCCTTGCTCTACAGATGACGTGCTGAGTGGTGAGGAGGTGACGGAGCTGATGGTGAGTGCCGGGGCCTACCTGTACCTGCCCTGCCCGGTCACATCCTACCATGCTGTCTACAGCTGGAAGCATGAGGAGAGGGATGGGATAGCCTGCACCGTCAAGGATGGCTCGTGCCCGCTGATGTTTGATGGGCACATGCCCGTGAGCGATGGCTACTTCACCTGCTTCGCCACGGAGGATGGGCTGGAGGAGCGAGTGGCAACATACTTTGTGCGGCTGAACTCTGGCAGCAGGCCAGGACAGGGTGGCACCACACTGGCACTGGCACTGGGCATGGCTGCTCTCTGCTCCATGCTGTAGGCCATGCCCACGGTGGAACCACCTTACACTGGATCTACACGCTCAAACATGGACACGCTGAGCCGGCGTCCCGTCCAACACGCTAAGCAGTTTGAATGTATCATCTGCAGTGTCTGCATCACCTGGTCAATAATCATCATGTTCCCCCCTCTCCCCTGCATGGACTCCGACAGCACTGTCCCAGCCACAGCCCACTGCTCCACACCCCCCACTGCTCCACACCCCCCCCAACGACACCGCACTGTCCCAGCCACAGCTCCACACACACCCCCCCTGCTCCCCCCCCCCCCCCCCATGACACTGCACTGTCCCAGCCACAGCTGCACACACCCCCCCCTCCCCCTCTGCTTGCACTGTCCCAGCCACTGCTCCACACACACCCCTCTACACTGTCCCAGCTCACCTCCACATACCCACCTCCCTCCTGCCGGACACCGCTGTCCCAGCCACAGCCCACTGCGTCTACACCCTCCCTCTAATGGCCTCCAGCACTCCCCACCTACCCCATTGCTTCCACTTCCACCCTCACTGCTTCAACACTCCCTCACCTCCAGCCCCTCCACGCTGAGGTGGCCAGCCTGGGCTCAGTGCCACAGACCCGGGTTCCATCCTGACCTCAGTTGCTATCTGTGTGCGTGTGTGTGAAGTTTCTACATTCTACCTGTTGACTGTGTGGGTTTGCTCCAGGTGCTCCGGTTTCCTCCCACATCCCAAAGATGTGCAGGCTTGTGGGTTAATTGGCCCACTGTAAATTGCTCCCTAGTGTGTAGGGAGTGAGATAACGAGTGTGATCGGGTGATTGATGGTCAGCGTGGACTCGATGAGCCGAGGGTCCTGTGTCTACGCTGGATCAGTTCACTTTCTGCCCGACTGTGGAGGCTCTCTCTGCTGCAGCGACCCTGATTCCCGCATACTGTCCCAATCCCACCCGTGCAGCCCTGTTGCAGTCTGTTAGGAATTGGTCCAACACTTTCTAAACAGAGGGAACAGGATGAGGGAAATGTGAATGGAGTTATTCTGTTGGGATGGGCAGTGGTGGGTGGATGCAGTTAATGATCTGATCAGTGAGATTGGTGTACCCACAAACTGGTTTGACTACAGGATAGAACAGTGCATGATTGCCCCCCCCCCCCCCCCCCCCCCCCCCCCCCCCCCCCTCAGCAGGGAACCGCATCAAGTTGGAACATTTAGAAGGAATTGAGTAAAACAATGTAAAAATAAACACAATAAGCCAAGGCCAGATACTCCTATTGTTGGAGGACAGGACATTCCCAGGAGGACATTGAGCAACTGCCAAGGAGCAGTTTGCCATGGCTGTCAACATTAATCCCATTGATCATTTTGAAGGCTGTTTAGCTAGAGGGTGGTGAATCTGTGGAACTCATTGCCATTGTCGGCGGTGGAGGCTAAGCCTCTGGGTATTTTGAAAAAGGAGATAGGTTTTTGATTATTGAGGGTGTCAAAGGTTGCGGGGAGAAGGCAGTGAAATAGGGCTGAGAGAGAAAAATAGATCAGACTTGATGGGCCAAATATCGTAATTCTGCTCCAATTGTTTAGTTAAGTTTAATGATACAGCATGGAAAAAGCCTCATGGGCCCACACTAAGGACATCTTGCAATTTTACTCAAGCAGATTAACCTAAAACCTGTACGTCTTTGCAATGTGGGAGGAAACTGGAGCACCTGGAGAAAATCCACATGGTCATGGGGAGAACGTGCAAACTCCATACAGACAGCACCCGTAGTCGGGTTTGAAGCTGGGTCTCTGGTGCTGTGAGGCAGCAACTCTACCGCTGCGCCACCGTGCCGCATTATGTCTTATGGCCCATCAGAAGGCAGGAAGGACACACACGCACACTAATCCAGGAAGCTGCATTTACAGCTTAGTTTAAAGAGACAGACCTACACAATCCACACGTCAGACAGAATGGGGGAGAGACCAGGGTTGTAGTCACACCGCACTCACATAGGCTGCTCCATACATGTCGAGCACGGGCCGGTGTCCACACAGGAACTACATGGGGCACAGGAACATTGCATTAAGGGGATTGAGCTGAGATAACAGCCCAGGGCAGGGCAGCACCAGCCTGAGAGTGCACGGACCATCGCCCGCCTCCAATACCACTTCTGCTCGCTGTCCACAACCCAGTGTGAAATGTTTACCGACAGGCTAATGCTTCAAGCAGCAACATTGCCTTTTACCTAAATTGTCTATGAATGTACAGACCGTGGCATTTCAACTGTGTTTCCCATTTAAGATGCTTTGCATTGTAAAACATTATACTGCAGCATTTTCAAATAGCTTTGCTTTAACTTTATGTCTAATTGCATCATTGGGGATCAGAATATCTGAACAAACCTAAACAAACATTTAAATAAACAGTTGTGTTAACACATCTGAGTATAAGTGTATCATCTGTGTCTCAGTGCCAATTTCATATTTCACATTTCCTTCCCCAAGACTGGCAGCTTTAAATGGGACATAGATCATTCTGTTAGACTAGTCGATGCACGTACAGAAGACCATTAATGTGTCAAAACATCCCAAGGTGCCACATTAGGGTTACAGTTTTAAGTTGCGTTAAAGTTTTAGTACAGAGTGTAAAAGTTTGTAAATGAAGTAGATTTTTAAGAAACATTTGTGCAGAGACTCAGTGCGGGGATTTCAGACTCAGCGCCCAGGCACCCTGGCATCAGGGAGGGCTGTGGTCGGGACACAGAAACCAGGGGGGAGCACAGAAGGGAAGGCAGAGCACAGTGGGTGGTAGTACAGGAACACAATGGTGGGGGGAGCAAGCATAGCGAGGGACGGCCCAACTTGGGAAGGGGGTGAGGGGAAGGCACCTTTTCTTGACTGGTAGAGTGTCAGGGGTTACCAGGAGAAGGCAGGAGAATGGGGTTTGGAGGGAGAGACAGATCAGCCATGACTGAATGGTGGAGTAGACTTGATGATTGAGTTGAGTTTATTGTCGTGTGTACTGAGGCCTATAACATGAGTGCCCAGGGTGTGGGGAGGAAACGGCAGATGGGGAAGAAGATGAGGAAGGAGATGGAGGGGTGAGTGTTGGGGAATCTCAGGTAGGGAGCCAATTGGGGGGGGGGGTGATGAGGTGAGGGGTGGGGGTGATATGTGAGGGGGGTGACGGGGTTGGGGGGGATAGGGGGGGTGATATGTGAGGGGGGATGGGGGGGGTTATATGTGAGGGGGCATGGGTGATGGATGGGGGGTGAAACATGGGGGGGGAAGATGGGTGATGTGTGGGGAGATGGGGGGTGGGTGATACGTGGGTTGGTGATACGTGGGGGGGGAGATGGGTGATGTGTATGGGGGGATGGGGGGGGTGATACGTGGGTTGGTGATACAAGGGGGGGTGATACGTGAGGGGGGATGGGGGGGTGATATGTGAGGGGGGATGGGGGGGGTGATATGTGAGGGGGGGATGGGGGGGTGATATGTGAGGGGGCATGGGTGATGGATGGGGGTGATACGTGTGGGGGGGGGAGGGGGGTGATACGTGATGGTGTACAAGGGGGGGGGGGGATGGGGGGGGTGATACGTGGGTTGGTGATACAGGGGGGGGTGATACGTGGGTTGGTGATACAAGGGGGGGGGTGATGATACGTGGGTTGGTGATACAAGGGGGGGGGGTGATACGTGGGTTGGTGATACAAGGGGGGGGGTGATACGTGGGGGGGGGGGGGGGATGGGTGATGTGTATGGGGGCGACGACCGACAGGGGGAGAGCCCAAGGGGCGGAGCCAATCGAGTGACAGGTGTTGCGGCCATGAGATCGACAGGGGGGAGGGGCCAGGTCGGGCGATTGAGGGGGGGGAGGGTCTGGGTGGAGTGAGTGACGGGAGGAGCAACCAAGGGGCGGGGCAGGGGGGTGGGTGATTGGCGCCTGGGGGGCGTGGCCGCGTGGCCAGCGCGCGTGCGTGGTAGCGCAGTGTGCCACGTGCCGGGAGCTCGGGACGACGACGGCCTCTCCCGCGCGCGCCTCCCGCCCTTTGCTCCCAACTGCCGCCCGTTCGCGCGCCCGCCCGCGCCGCAGGCCTAGTCTGCCCGCCCGCCCGCACCTCACACCGGGCCTGCCGTCCGTCCGTCCCTCACCGTCTCGTCAAACACACATTCACGAAGAGTGAGGCCGCCGCTGGAGGTTGCGCGGGGAGCGGCGACGGCGGCTTGGGCCAGCGAGGCTCAGTGGGCGCAGCGATGGCGTCAAATTGATCCTCCGACGCGGCGACGAGGTTGGACTTCATCTCCCAGTGTGCACCTCGGCCCCGCCTCATTGCGTGACTTAACCCCCGCATCCGCACTGTGATTGGCGGAAGCAACCGCCCAATCGCGATTGTACGTTGGGCGGGGTCTCGCCCGTGATTGGCCGGCGCGGGAGGTCAGGCGTCGGCGCTCGCGGTGATTGGTTCAACATGTGCTAGCGCCCCGCCCACTCTAATCTGATTGGCTGGTTCGGTGCCCGCGACTCCGGCCGCTGATTGGGCGGCGCGCCGTGCCCGGCCCCGCGAGGGGGGGGAGGGGGGGAGGAGGGACTCGGCGGCGGCGGCGGCTGGAGGGCGGGGAGTGGACAACGGTGAGGTGACATAGGCCCGGGGACAGGTGCAGATGTACCGGCCTCTGGGGTGGGGATGGAGGGACCAGCGGGGTACCGGGCCGAGATGGAGGGAGGGAGAGAGATGGAGGAGGGGAAGGGTTAGGGAGGGGCGGAGAGAGAGAAGGAACGGACAGCAGAAGGAATGGAGACTGGGGGGGAGAGAGAAGGGATGGGGGCTCGGGTGATGGGACCCACAGGGGAGGGGGGGGGGAGGACATTGGATGGGTGCTCGAGGGGAGGGGGGAGGCTATATGCGATGGGGTGTGGGCTAGTTGGGATGGAGGGGAGGGGGCTAGATTTGGGGTGGGATGGAGACTAGATGGGGTGGGGTGGGGGCTAGATGGGGTATGGGGGTGGGGGCTAGATGGAATGGAGGGTGGGGGGCTAGTTGTGGTAGGGGGGGGGGCTAGATGGGATGGAGGGGAGGGGCTAGTTGTGGTAGGGTGGGGGCTAGATGCGATGGTGGGGTGGGAGGCTAGATGCGATGGGATTGGCTGGGGTGGGGGCTAGATGCGGTGGAGGGGGTGGGGACTAGATGGATGGAGGGGGGGGGCTGGGTGGGGTGGAGGGGAGGGGCTAGATGGGATGGAGGGGGGTGGGGACTAAATGCGATGGAGAGGAGGGGGCTAGATGGGATGGAGGGGTGGGGTGGGGGCTAGATGGATGGAGGGTGGGGGCTAGTTGGGATGGATGGGGGGGGGGGGCTAGTTGTGGTGGGGTATGGGCTAGATGGGATGGAGGGGGGGGGGGGGCTAGATGGGATGGGGGTGGGGGCTAGTTGTGGAGGGGGGGTGGGGGCTAGATGGGATGGAGGGGTGGGGGCTAGATGGGATGGAGGGGTGGGGACTAAATGCGATGAAGAGGAGGGGGCTAGATGGGATGGAGGGGAGGGGGCTAGATGGGGTGGGGGGGGCTAGTTGTGGTGGGGGGGGGGGCTAGATGGGATGGAGGGGAGGGGGCTAGATGCGATGGGGTGGGGGCCAGATGGGATGCAGGCGAGGTGGATGACAGTTGTAAACTTTGATGGATGCCATGTAGCAATGCAAAGGGCAGGAATTGATTTAGTTTCTTCAGATTCTTGCAGAGTTTCACAAGGTAGGGCTGGGAACGGTTGAATATCATGGGATTGGAGTAGAGGGGGTTGGCAGAGTTAGTGAGGGAATGAGGTGGAAGGTATTGTTGTGAGGGTCTGGTCCGTTGGTGTGGAGTGCTGACATAAACGGATGTTTGGCTTGAAAGGCTACAATAGTAACTAGTGATGTCCAAAACATTTGCAGTAAAAATTGCTTCCCTTTCCATGTACCTGCCTGTTTGTGTCTTAGTGTTGTCCATCAAGGTGATGCTGGATTCTGGCCGTCAGTCCGATGTGGTCGGGTTAAGGTACCCTTGTGCCAGATTTCTTCATTTCTCTCGCCCAGAGTGGGTGAATCGAGGACCAGAGGAAATAGGTTTAAGGTGAAGGAAATAGGTTTAAGGTGAAGGAAAAGGTTTAATAGGAATCTGAGGGGTAACATTTTCCCACAATAGGTGGTTGGTGCATGAAATGAGCTGCCTGAAGAGGTAGTTGAGGCTGGGACTATCCCAACGTTTAAGAAACAGTTAGACAGATACATGGATAGGAGAGGTTTGGAGGGATATGGATCAAATGCGGGGCAGCTGGGACTAATGTAGCTGGGACATGTTGGGCAGAAGTGCCTGTTTCCACGCTGTATCACTGCGACTCTATGACTGGGGCTTTGTTTTCCACATACAGACAGCACGCTTAGTCAGGATCGAACCCAAGTCTCGGGTCGGCCCGAGAGGAGCAGCAATGTCGGCACACAGTGCCTGGAGCAGCCTGACCACAACACAGAAGGTGCTGCTGGCTGTCGGCCTTCCAGCAGGTGCTGCCATGGCCTACGTGTTTTACAGGAGATACAGCGAGAGCCTGGGTAAGAGCAGCAGTGAAGCATCTTCAGTGTGTGTTCACGCAACAATTCCTCGTCCACGCTGACTCGTGCCTGCTCTGCTGTTCATGGTGACCATTGCTGCATGCATCTCACTTAACACCTGTTGATCGCTGTGTGTAGGATGTGTGTAGGATAGTGTTAGTATGCAGGGATCGCAGGTTGGTGCGGACTCGGTGGACTGAAGGGCCTGTTTCCGCGATGTATCTCTAAACTAAACTGATAGTAAAAACTGTGATGTGAACATTCTGTACACAGCCAGCACTACAAACTTGTCATGATACTTTTATATCGAACATAAAACAACTCAGGAGCATCTGTGCTCAACTCTATGCCAAATTACAATGATCTCCCCTGCCAGTCTGTGATCCATAATCCTCCATTCCCTGCATATTCATGTGCCGATCTAAAATCCTCTTAAACACCAGTCCACCAACTCAGGCAACACATACCTCACACCCACCATTCTGTGTATACAAAAACAAGCTGCAGTAACTCAGCGGGACAGGCAGCATCTCTGGAGAGAAGGAATGGGTGACGTTTCGGGTGACAAGCTGTTTGTTGGATGAAACTTCTAACTACAAGTAACCCACCATTCCCTCTTACTCCATCCCTCCTCCACCCAAGTCGCACCAGCTTCTCGTTTTCACCCAACACACAGCTAACAATACCCTGTTTCCTTTATCATCTTTACTTTTTTGCATATCTTTCATTCATTGTTCTTTATCTCTCCATATCACTGTCTACATCTCTCGATTTTCCCGTGACTTTCGGTCTGAGGAAGGGTCTCGACCCAAAACGTCACCCATTCCATCTTAATCTTCTGGTTCAGCAGAACATGAAGGACCTTTCAAATGCCTTACTAACGTCCATATGAACAACATCCACTTCTCAATAAATTCATATAGACATGATCTGTTGCATACAATGCTGTGCTGACTATCCCAATTAACCCATTCTCTGCCAAATGGCAATGAATACAATCCTGTAGAATCCTCTCCAGTTGAACACAAAGTGCTGGAGTAACACATCTGGTCAGATAGTACTGTGTTTACAAATCTGAAATCTGCAAATTTGTAAAAAAAAGAGGCAGTGCATGGATGGTCACTAACTCTGTCTCTGCTCCAGGTGAGCACTGCGTGCTAGTGGGTGACAATCAGATCGCCGTGGACATGAAGGTTCCTCGTGACAGCGTGAAGCTGATCATCGGCCGGCAGGGCACTACGATCCAACAGGTAAGAATGACGTTCCCCGCAGCTCCTCCTCTCGTCCAGGCACGCTGGTATGGTGACGTTTAGAGATAGTTTAATTTAGTTCAGCGATACAGTGCAGAAACAGGCCCTTTGGCCCACAGAGTCCATGCTGACCAGCGATCCCCGCGCATATTTGGACCTATGTTAGGTCTATCTCTCTCTCTACACCTTATGTATCCATGTACCTGTCAAATGTATTTAAATGTTATTGTACTTGCCTCAACTCCATTCTCTGACATCTTATACCATGTACCCATACACCATGTGTGAAAAATCTCTCCCCTCTCACCTTAAACCTGTGTCCTCTGGTTCCTGATTCCCCTGCCCTGGGTAAGAGACTCTGTGCCTATCTGTTCCCTTTGTGGTTTTTAAATGGCTCCATAATCTCCCCAAACCTCTGTATGATCCAGGGTTTGGCACAGATCAGTGCAACTATGGAAGTAAGGCAAGCCTGCAATCTTTATAATTCATGTTTGCAGTATTGCTTTTTAATATTTCATGTGCTTCAAGTGCTTTCACTTTTATCAAATTGATTTTTCTTTAAATTGTTATGTGGCTGTGGAGACGGTGATAATGAAGGGGATACGAACAGTGGAACAAAACAAGATGACAGTGAAACTAGTACAACGTCTAGGGGCGGGGAGGGTCGGAGAGAGAACTAAAACTAAGTAGAGGAGAGCGCTGGGGAGGGGGGTGGTGAAGAGTGTGTATGTTACCAGATTGCTGTAACCCCCTTGGACCATTCTCTCTCCCCCCCCCCCCACCACCTCCTCCTCCACATCCACTCCCCCCCCCACCCATTTCCCCTTCCCACTCCCCACCCTAACCCCTCAACACTACACCCCCCACCCACACTCTCCCACCTCGCCCTCCACTCCCCACCCATTCCCCTCCCACTCCCCACCCTAACCCCTCAACACCACACACACCCCACCCACACTCTCCCACCTCACCCTCCACTCCCCACCCATTCCCACTCCCCACCCTAACCCTTCAACACTACACACCCCCCACCCACACTCTTCCACCTCGCCCTCCGCTCCCCACCCATTCCCCCTCCTAATCCCCACCATAACCCCTCCCTAACCACCTCCCCCCCTCCCCCCTGCAGCTGCGGAGGGAGACGGGAGCCCGCATCGACATGGAGGGCGGCGAGGAGTGGGCCGACGAGGGGGGAGCGGCCGAGAGGAAGCTGACGATCGTGGGGGCCCCCGTGCAAGTGTGCAAGGCCAGGGCGGCCATTCGCCAGCTGCTAGCCCATGGAGCCAGGGTCACCGAGGAGCTGCACGTCCCCCCTCACACAGTGGGACGCATCATAGGTGACCCGCACTGCTCCCTGTGTGCCAGCCCCCCGTCCCCGTCCCCACACCTCTCTGCCCGGTGCAGGGCTGGGGGCAGGAGGGGGCTTCCACAGCCTGGTGGTGCATGGGTGGGAGTGTCTCCAATGGTCCTGGGGCAGCGGTGGGTGGTCAGAGCTGCATCTCCGAGTGGCAGGTCGTGGAGGAGAATCGATCCGTGCCATGTATCGGGCCGGGTGGGGGAGAGGGGGGTCTCCCATAACCTGGTGCAGCGGGGAATGGCTGAGGGGGTCAGAGATGGTGTCTCCAGTGGTCCTGGGCGGACAGTGACAGCGTGGGGTGGGGAGGAGGACGAGGCCCCAGTGGTCTTGTTCACACAGTGGTGGCGTTGTTTCCCACCGCAGGTCATGGGAGAGAGTCGACCTGTGCCATGTGTCGGTTGGGGGGGGGGGGGGGGGGGGGGGGGGGGCTGGGATGGTCTATTGCGGGCCTGTGCGGACTGTGATGGTGTTGTTTCCTGTCCGCAGGCCATGGTGGAGAGTCGATACGTGCCATGTGCCGGGCCACGGGCGCGAGGATCGTGTGTGAAAAGCACCCAGGTGACGGGGCGGTGGGATTCAGGCGTGTGGTCAGTATCAGCGGCACCAAGCAGGAGGTGGCGTCTGCCAAGGTGAGCAGTGCCAGCTCCCCACCCCCTCCCCTCCCCCCCCCACCCCCACTGCTCCTGATGTGCTCCCCTCCCCCGGTGTTCCTGATGTGCTTAAACCCCTACCCCTGACCCAGCCTCTGCTTCCCCTCCCCCCCCAGGCCCTGGTCGTGGGGAAGATGGAGGAGGAGGAGATGTTCCGGGAGCAGCTGGCCTGCTCAGCCGCCGGCAGGAGACACCGCAAGCACCCGGCTGGCCGGCGTATGGACGGGGAGATGCCGTCAACAGCACTGGCACCAGGACAGTCACCGGTACTGGCCCCAGCACCGGCAGCCCCGGGCTCGCCCCAGCGTGGAGGGTGGACGCCCGGACACAGCAGGGAGGAGGGGCAGGAGCACAGAACAGAGCCCACCCTCAGGGTGGGAGGCGAAGAGGACACAGACGGAGGGGAGCGAGTTGCCACACATCAGCACACCAAGTTTGAAAGTAAGAACCTGTGCCTTGTTGCCCAGAGGGGCAGTGGCTGTTCTGTGTATTGCTTCTGTGGCAGGGGCAGATCTGGAGAGTGTGGTTCAGTGCCTGTTCCGTGTCTTGCCCGTGGCAGGGGCAGATGTGGAGAGTGTTCTGGGTGCTCTGGTTTCCTCAACACAAAGACATGCAGGTTTGTAGTTTATTTGGCCCCCAGTAAATTACTCTCTCGTGTGCGGAGAGTGGACTAGAAAGTGGGATAACATGGAACTTGTGTGAACGGGTGATCGATGGTCGGAGTGGAGTTGGTGGGCTGAAGAGCCTGTATTTATGCTGTAACTTTAACAGTAGAGTTTGAATTGCACAGAAAAAGTGCAATGTCTGCAATGGGGTAGGATGGAAGATCGGGATTGCACCCTGGCAGCTGTCGAGGCATTGTCTTTTTTGTTTTTGATTTAGTTGCAGCATGGAAACGGGCCGTTCGGCCCCACCGAGTCTATGCTGACCAACAATCACCCATACACTAGGTCTATGTTATCCCACACATACGTCCGATACACGAGGGGCAGTTTTTAGAAGCCAATGAACCTGTATATGTTTGGGATGTGGTAGGAAACTGGAACACCCGAAGATAACCCACGTGGTCACGGTGAGAAGGTATAGACAGCACCCGAGGTCAGGAGCGAACCTGGGCATCCTGTGCTGTGAGGCAGTGGCACTAACCGCTGCACCACCGTGCCGAGACCTGGTGTCGTGTGTGTGGTTGAACCTTGTCCGGGCTAGCAGACACCCATTCCGGCCGATGGTGGGAGATAACAAGGTGTCCCTTGCCGTTCCCCCGTGAGTGCGACGTTTTACCCAGTCCCTTCTCTCCCACAGGCATTCCCGATCTGGAGTGTAATATTTCTTTCCTCCTTTCTCCACAGTTCCCAGTCCTGACTTCAGTTTCCTTGCAGACGAACATCTGGAAGTTTACGTCTCAGCTTCGGAAAACCCCGGCCACTTCTGGATCCAGATCCTGGGCTCCAGGTGCCTGCAGCTGGACAACCTCTGCTCCGAGATGTCCCGCTACTACAGCAACTCCAGCAAAGCGGTAAGTGTGGCCCATGGCCAGGAAGGAGCTACACACCCACAGAGGGGCTGGGGGAGGATCTGTGCGATGGACTGGGCCACATCCACTACTCTCTGCAGTTTCTTGCAGTCCTGGGCGGAGCGGTGAAGCATGCTGATGAGTGTTGCAGAGGTGGTGTAGAAAGCACAGAAACATGGAACAATAGGTGCAGGCCTAGGCCATTCGGCCCTTCGAGCCAGCACCGCCATTCATAGAAACATAGAAAATAGGTGCAGGCCTAGGCCATTCGGCCCTTCGAGCCAGCACCGCCATTCATAGAAACATAGAAAATAGGTGCAGACCTAGGCCATTCGGCCCTTCGAGCCAGCACCGCCATTCAATATGATCATGGCTGATCATCCAAAATCAGTACCCCGTTCCTGCTTTCTTCCCATATCCCTTGATTGCTTTAGCCCTAAGAGCTAAATCTAACTCTCTCTTGAAAGCAGTACTCAGAGCTCTCTCCTCTCGCCTGGCAGTCGGGACCAGACTCACACTTCCCTCACAAACTCTCCACAGGGTGAGGCGTTCGTCCCAAAGATGGGGGACATCGTGGCAGCTCCCTTCCAGAACGACGGTTTCTGGTACCGAGCCTGTGTGTTGGGCTTCCTGCAAAACGGCAACGCTGACCTCTACTATGTGGATTACGGAGACAACGGAGAGGCAGCCCTGGCAAACATACAGGTCCTCAGGTCAGTTGACACAACTTCCCTTATCTGTATCCACCCATCACACACAAGGACAACGTGCTGGAGTACCTGAGTTGGTCAGGCAACATCTCCAGAGATGCTTCCTGACCTGCTGAGTTACTCCAGAATTTTGTGGCCCTCTGAGTGATAGGTGGATATAAGACCATAAGACATGGAAGCAGAATTAGGCCATTCAGCCCATCGAGTTTGCTCTCCCAGTTTATCATGGCTGATCTATTTTTCCCTCTCGACCCCGTCCTGCCTCCTTCCCTTGACCTTTGGAGCTCTCACTAATCAAGAACCGATCAATCTCTGCATTAATAAAACCCAATATCTTTAGCTCCACAGCCGTCTGCGGCAATTAGTTCCACCCACACTGCTTGTCCCGCTGAGTTCCCCCAGCCCTTTGTTTTATTGCTCAGGATTCTGCCATCTGCAGTCTCTTGCGTCACCACATTCCTACCCTTTACCTGCTTCGCCTCCACTCTACACCGTCTTTCCTCTGTCTCCGTGTGTTTGTGTGTGAGCGCATGTGTGTACGTGCATATGTGTGTGTGTGTGAGCGCATGTGTGTACGAGCATATGTGTGTGTTTGTGTGTGAGCGCATGTGTGTACGTGCATATGTGTGTGTTTGTGAGCGCATGTGTGTACGTGCATATGTGTGTGTGTGTGAGCGCATGTGTGTACGTGCATATGTGTGTGTGTGTGTGCCTATGTTTACATGCATTTGTGTGTGGATGTTTGTGTGCTGTGTGTGTGTATTCCTGTGCACGCGTGTTTGTGTGCAGTGTGAGTGCATTCGTGTGTGTGTGTGTGTGTGCACGCATGTGCGTGCGTGTCTCTGCCTCGCTTCCCTGTGTCCCCAGTCTCCTCATGGCGTTTGTGTTTTGTCTCCAGGAGTGATTTCCTGAGTCTGCCTTTTCAGGCCGTCGTCGAGTGCAGCATCGATGGAATTCGGCCCGTCGGTGAGTGGACCCACCAACAAAGGAGGTGCCGTGGTAGCCTAGCGCACCAACCTCTACCGGGCTGAGGCCAGGTGACAACTCTCAGACACCTCCTCCTACTTATCCTTGGACCATGATCCCACAGACGAGCACTGGGCCTTAATCTCACACACCGTTACAGATTACATCATTTCTGGCTGTCTGCCGTCCACAGCTTCCAATCTTATTGTTTCCCAGCCCCGCACAGCCCAGTTTTTACCTTTTCCCCAAAATCCATCAACACAACAGCCCTGTCTGCCTGCTCCTGTCTCACGGAAATGTTTTCCACATACCTCGACTCCACCCTATCTCTCCCGACCTATGTCCAAGATACCTCACATGCCCTTTGTCTCTTTAATGACTTCTGCTTTCCGAGCCCCCACTCCCTCATCTTTACAATGGACGTCCAGTCACTCTACACCTCCAGCCCCCACCACAAAGACCTTAACACCCTCCGTTTATTCCTCGACCGCAGAATCATCCAATTTCCCTCTACTAACCCTCACCCCCAACAGCTTCTCCTTTGACTCCTCCCACTTCCTCCAAGTCCAAGGCGTTGCGGTCTGTCTACTGAGTGAGGACTGTTGTGTTGTTCCAGGGGAGAGCTGGTCGGAGGCAGCCATGAACTGTTTTGATGGTCTCGCCCACTGTGCAGAGTGGAAGGTGCTGCTGGCTCGGATCTGTAGCTACCTGCAGAGTGAAGGGGTGACCAGGCCACGGGTTCAGTTGTTCGACCGAAGACAGGGCAAGGTAGGTGTTCTGGGCAGCACTGGTGTAGGGTAGCTTCCTTTATTATCATCATGTGTACTAATGTACAGTGCCGGGAAGTATGGATGTACAGTGCCGGGCAGCGTGGGTGTACAGTACTGGGCAGCACTGGTGTAAGGTAGCTTCCTTTATTATCATCATGTGTACTAATGTACAGTGCCGGGAAGTACGGATGTACTGCGGTACAGTGCCGGGCACCACGGATGTACCAAGGCCCAGTACTGGGCAGCACAGGTGTACAGTGGGCAGCACAGGTGTACAGTGCTGGGCACCACGGATGTACTAAGGCCCAGTACTGTACAGTGGGCACCACAGGTGTACAGTGGGCACCACGGGTGTACGAATTATCCACGCCAGCCAACATGTCCCGGCTACACTGTGTTTGCATTTGGCCCATATCCCTCCAAACCTGCCCTATCCATGTATCTGTCTAACAGTTTCATAAACGTTGGGGTAGCCCCAGAGAACCTCCCAGTTCTCCCACTCGTCTTACTGTCTCCGCATACATTCTATCTTTGTCCCGCCCCCTCCCCTCACATTAGTCTGAAGCAGGGTCTCAACCCGAAACGTCGCCCATTCCTTCTCTCCAGTGCTGTCTTACCCGCTCAGTTACTCTGGCATTTTGTGTCTACCTCCACTGACAGCTCGTTCCACACACCCACCACCCTTTGTGTGAAAAAGTTACTCCTCAGATTCCTATTAAATCTTTTCCCCTTGCACGATGACATGTAATCATGATTTCTCCCTACATTACTACACGTGATTGCACTCAAGTCATCCGCAGTGTACAGATGCAGGATAATGTTTAGTGTAAGCTAACGTCAAGATGGTCCGAGGGTCTCCAATGAGGTAGATGGGAGGTCAGGACCGCTCTCTAGTTGGTTATAGCATGGTTCAGTTGCCTGCTGATAGCTTTGGAAACTGGAGCACCTGGAGAAAACCCACGTGGTCATGGAGAAGGTACAAACTCCGTACAGACAGCACCCATAGTCGGGATTGAACCAGGGTCTCTGACGCTGTGTGGCAGCAACTCTAACGCTGTGCCATTGGCTAAGCTGAATGGCCAAATTCTCCTCCCATGTCTTGTGATGTTATAAATGTCTCATCCTTGGAATATGTTCGCAATCTCTTTGGAGACTTTGCAAAGTGTTTCACCCTTGGGAGTGGGATGGTGGTGGTGGGAGCACCTGTTGGTTGTAGTTCCCAGCTGGGGCATTGAGCCACTTGCTGGCATGGGGCAGGTGTTGTGGGGAAGGTTTTGGTGTTGGGAGGGGGGGTGTGGGTGGTGTCTGGTCCGGGGTGTGCTGACGGGCTCTGTGTCTTGTCCCAAGAGCGTGGATATTGGTGAGGAGCTGGTGCGGCAGGGACACGCCGTGCGGTGCCCGCAGGGAGATGGAGCCACGGTGGCAGACGGAGCCGACACCCACTGGATGGTGGCACCAACAAACCTGCAGACCCTGCTGGTAATGTCCACGCACAGTCCCATCCCACACACACAGTCTGGTCCCACACACGGGGCCCAGTCCCACACACACAGTCCCATCCCACACACGGGGCCCAGTCCCACACGCGATAGAGTGGATGCGGAGAGGATGTTTCCACTGGTGGGAGAGTCCAGGACCAGAGGTCACAGCCTCAGAATTCAATGTCGCTCTTTTAGAAAGTGGGTGAGGAGGAATGTCTTTAGTCAGAGGGTGGTGAATCTGTGGAATTCATTGCCACAGACGGCTGTGGAGGACAAGTCAGTAGATATTTTTAAGGCAGAGATAGATAGATTCTTGATTAGAACGGATGTCAAGGTTTATGGGAAGACAGGAAAATGGGATTAGCCATGATTGAATGGTGGAGAAGACACGAAGGGCCGAATGGCCTGATTCTTCTATAACGTGATCTCCATGGTTTTGAGGACCTCTTGCAGAACCAAAGGTCACAGCTCCCTTCGACGCCAGGAAGAAGAGCGGTGTGTGGGAGAGAGTGAGGAGCTACACTGTCTGTCTATGGACAGGTTTATAATGTGGGGGTGGACCAGGAGAGTGAGGGGCTTGGTGAAGGAAGAGGACAGACACAAGATGCTGGAGTAGAGAACATGGATAGGTGACGTTTCACAGAGTGCTGGAGTAACTCAGCGGGTCAGGCAGCATCTGTGGAGAACATGGATAGGTGACGTTTCACAGAGTGCTGGAGTAACTCAGCGGGTCAGGCAGCATCTGTGGAGAACATGGATAGGTGACGTTTCACAGAGGGCTGGAGAAACTCAGCGGGTTCACAGAGGGCTGGAGTAACTCAGCGGGTCAGGCAGCATCTGTGGAGAACATGGATAGGTGACGTTTCACAGAGTGCAGGAGTAACTTAGCAGGTCAGGCAGCATCTGTGGAGAACATGGATAGGTGACGTTTCACAGAGTGCTGGAGTAACTCAGCGGGACAGGCAGCATCTGTGTAGAGAACATGGATAGGTGACGTTTCACAGAGTGCTGGAGTAACTCAGCGGGTCAGGCAGCATCTGTGGAGAACATGGATAGGTGACGTTTCGGGTCGAGTCTCTGCTCCCTACTGACCGCTCTGTGTTTAATTTAGAACGATGTGACTGGGGCCACGGATGGATGCGCCGTTTCTGAAGCGACTGCAGGAAGCACAAAGCCACAACTGCCCGAATCTTGGCAGAGTGTCGCGGGTACGCCTTAGGATGCCAGTCCAGCGCCTCACAAACGCTCGGCAACACCACGACTCATTCCCCGCACAACCGACTGGAAAATGCTTCCCCTCACGAGAAGGGGAAACTCTGCGTTGGATTAATACAGTCACATAGCATGGAAACAGCCCCTTCAGCTCCTCCCCACACAC
This sequence comes from Leucoraja erinaceus, assembly GCF_028641065.1. Classification (NCBI taxonomy): domain Eukaryota; kingdom Metazoa; phylum Chordata; class Chondrichthyes; order Rajiformes; family Rajidae; genus Leucoraja; species Leucoraja erinaceus. Next base: position 227,804 of record NW_026576619.1, read on the forward strand.
ACCAACACTAGTCACATAAGCCTGTTTGGCCCATATCCCTCTAAACCTTTCCTATGCATTTCTCTGTCCAAATGTATTTGAAATGTTGTGAAAGTCCCAGCCTCAACTATCTCGTCTGGCAGCTTGTTCTATACACCCACCACCCTCTGTGTGGAGGAAAGTTATTACATGTTTTTATTGGTCACTGATTGCTTGGTACAGCCCACCATCGACCACCCATTCACACTAGTTCTGTGCTATCCCACTTTCTCATCCACTCCCCACACACGTGGGCCAATTTACAGAGGGACAATTATCCTACTAACCCGCATGTCTTTGACGTGTGTTGTTGCAGGGCACCCTCTGGGCAGCAGCTCAGGAGCCGTCCCGGCTGATGACGAGTTTCTCTAGGACTGCACCCCGTTTGCTCCAAGGTACTGACCCGTCCCATTACCACTCACTCCCTCCATCGTTCTGCCTGCACCTCCTCCCTCCCCGTCTCTCTCATCCTGTGTCTCTCTCTCTCCCTAGCACCCTCTCTCTATCTCTCCCTCAGCACTGCCCTCTCCCTCACGTCCTGTCTCTCTCCCCCTCTCGCCCCTCTCATCCAGTCTCTCTCCGTCTCATCCTGTGTCTCCCTCTCCCTCTCATCTAGTCTCCTCTCCCTCTCATCCTGTCTCTCTCTCCACTCACCCTCTCATCCTCTCTCTATCTCTCCCTCTGCACTGCCCTCTCCCTCACGTCCTGCTCTCTCCCCCTCTCGCTCCTCTCATCCAGTCTCTCTCCGTCTCATTCTGTGTCTCCCTCTCATCCTGTCTCTCTCCCTCTCACCCCTATCCCTCTCATTCTGTGTCTCCCTCTCCCTCTCATCTAGTCTCCTCTCCCTCTCATCCAGTCTCTCTCCATATCATCCTGTCTCTCCCTCTCCCTCTCATCTAGTCTCCTCTCCCTCTCATCCAGTCTCTCTCCTCTCCCTCTCATCCTGTGTCTCTCCCTCTCTCCCCTATCCCTCTCATCCAGTCTCTCTCCTCTCCCTCTCATCCTCTGTGTCTCTCTCTCCCTCCATCTCTCTCCCACCTCCTGTCGTGTCTCCCACCTCAGGCTGGGGAGGGGCTGGGCATATACTGTAGTTGGGGCAGGGGTCTGCAGGTGCCGTGGAGAGGCAAGGCGTGGGAGACGCACGGGTCAGAGAGGGGTTGGACAGTAGGCGAGGGTTTGTCTGGGTGAGGATGGGCAAGGGGTCAGGGAATTACATGGGGTCAGGGACGGGTCAGCTGAACGCTGGCTGGACTGATGGGACCAGTGGGACCGGTGGGGTGAGGATGGGCAAGGGGTCAGGGAATTACAGGGGGTCAGGGAGGGGTCAGCTGGACGCTGGCTGGACTGATGGGGTGAGGATGGGCAAGGGGTCAGGGAATTACATGGGGTCAGGGAGGGGTCAGCTGGAGGCTGGCTGGACTGATGGGACCGGTGGGGTGAGGATGGGCAAGGGGTCAGTGAATTACAGGGGGGCAGTGAGGGGGTGAGGCAGGGGTCAGCCACAGTGTGCTGGCCGGCATGGGTCTGTGCTCCCCTCTGACCCCTCTCCTCTTCCCCACAGGAGTGGCCCGGAGCTGTGAGCCAGGAACTTGCCTGAACGTGCGGAGCAGAGCGGAGCGGGTTCACAGTTACTCTTCTAAATAGTTTGTTTGAAAAGCCTTAACCCTGTCTGCCCCTTGCAGGGGTGGAGGGGTGAGGAGTCCCCCACAGGGTGGGGTGTCATGTGTAGGGTCAGGGTCAGCACTGTGGAGGGGGGGGTGGTGAGGGGGGGGGTTGAGCTGTGCTCACAGTAACACCTTCCCCTAGACATGGAATTGCCAGGGCATTCTTGGTTGTTCAAAATCCCCCTGGGAATTGTATTCATTCATAGAACACAAAACAGTACAACACAGGAACAGGCCATTCGGCCCACAATGTCCGTGCCGTACATGAAGCCAAGTTAAACTAATCTCTGCCTGCACGTGATCTATATCTCTCCATTCCCTGCATATCCACGTTGAACATCACTATTCTCTATGTATCCACTGGCACTGTGTTCCAGCCACCCACCACCCTCTGTGTTAATGTAAAATAACTTGTCCCTTTCACCTTAACCCTATGCCTTCTAGTCTTTGATATTTCCACCCCGGGGGGGAGGTTCTGTCCTATCGATGCCTCTCACAATGTTACTGACTTTTATATTGTCCCCCTGAAGTCTTTGTACTCCAGAGAAAAGGTCATGACTGGTAGTAGAATGAGGCCATTTGGCCCATCAAGTCTACTCCGCCATTCAATCATGGCTGATCTATCTCCCCATTCTCCTGCCTTCTCCCCATAACCCCTGACACCTGTCCGAGTCAAGAATCTAACTGCCTTAAAAAAATACTCACTGACTCACAAAATCTCCCCAGTCGTCTGTGGCAAAGAATTCCACAGATTCACCACCCTCTCACTAAAGAAATTTCTCCTCATCTCCTTCCTAAAATAATGCCCTTTAATTCTATACCTAGACTCTCCCACTAGTGGGAACATCCTCTCCACATCCACTCTATCCAAGCCTTTCACTATCCTGTATGTTTACAATCTTGGTTTGTCCAACGTCTCTAGAGCTCATTGCCTCTAATCCAGGCAGCATTCTGGTAAGAAGTCACAAGTAGACAGCATCTCTGGAGATCATAGATGGGGGGAGAGCAGTGAGAGAGGGTCTCGTAGAACTCCCGTTGGAGGGAGTAGGAGAACTTCAAAGTGGGTAGGAAGGAACTGCAGATGCCTGTTTAAATTGAAGATAGACACAAAATGTTGGAGTAACTCAGGAGAGAAGGAATGGGTAACGTTTTGGGTCAAAGATGGGTCTCGACCGGAAAAGTGTTACTCCAGCATTTTGTGATACTTATTCAATGTAGGCACATCTTGAGATTTGGCAGTGGAGCAGTGAAATATGGATAGGTGAAACTTCTCGTCCTTTTTCACCTCCTGCCTTTGTAACTTACCCACGCATCTGCCCGTCACCCCCCCCCCCCCCCCCCTCCCCTCACCTGTCATTACCAGACCAGCCTCTCCCCCACCCCACAAGCCACCATGAAGGGTCCCGACCTGAAACATCACCTATCCATGTTCTCCAAAGATGCTGCCTGATTAGCGAAGTTACTCCAGAACTCTGTGTCATAGAGTGATACAGTGTGTAAACGGGCCCTTGACATATCCCATATACGCTAGTCCCACCTGCCCACATTACATCCAAACCTGTCCAGTCCATGTACCTGTCTAACTCTCTCTCCCTCTCTGTGTGTCTATATTATGGAGCAGTACATCTGTATCTTTGGTGTAAACTAGCATCTGCAGTTCTTTGTTTCGCCATCACTTGGCTCAATGTTTTTGACGTTTACTGACTGTGCAGCAGAGACTAAGGGCAATAAAGGTTGGTTGAGTTCTCGAAGAATCTTCTCCGGTTTCTTGTCTGTCTGGTGTTGAGGAGCGTTTGGTTATAGTGCTGTGATTATCGCTTGAAGTGGGGATGAATGGTAATCCCTGGTGCAGCGGTGAGATGCTGCCTCACAGCGTCAGAGGCCTGGGTTCCATACTCACTATGGGTTCGTCTGCGGGATCTCTAGTTCCTTGGTATACATGTAAATTGTCCAGGGGGTCGCTGGTCGGCGTTGGCACGGTTTCTGCGCTGTATCTCTAAACTAAACCAAATAACTCATCTCCATTATGTCATGGGCTATGTGTGTGTGTGTGTGTGTGTGTGTACACAGCCCAGTCACACCCAACACTGCCCCCGGAGACAGGAGAATCAAGGACGGAGCCACGAGCAGCAACGGACGCAAGGAGAGGGACATTGGGTTTAATTCGTTGAAACTTCTGATTCAATCAAATGTGTCCGAACATATTTACAAATCCGGAAAGAAAGTACAAAATAATGAAACAAAATTCGAATAAGTACAAACAATGTATTAACTTTCATAAATGATGAAACTACCAAAACAACTGGAGGTACTTGCAACGTAATCGGGGAGTTTGAAACGCATCTGAAGAAGGGATCCCACAGCCACGTCAATTATCCACGTTCATAACATAGAAAATAGGTGCAGGAGGAGGCCATTCGGCCCGTCGAGCCAGCACCGCCATTCGATATGATCATGGCTGATCATTCAGATTCAGATTCAATTTTAATTGTCATTGTCAGTGTACAGTACAGAGACAACGAAATGCATTAATCCAAAATTAGTACCCCGTTCCTGCCTTCTCTCCATACCCCTTGATTCCGTTAGCCTTAAGAGCTAAATCTAACTCTTGAAAATACCCAGTGAATTGGCCTCCACTGCCTTCTGTGGCAGAGAATTCCACAGATTCACAACTCAATGGGTGAAAATGCACCCATGTGTCCTCCTGCACCTATGTTTCCCAGTTCTCCGACCAGCCTTACTGATTTCGACTGCATTTTACCTGTTTGGTTCCCAGCTAACAATGATCTATTCAACATTATCCTTGATCACCATTCCCTTTGCCCTGTTTTCACACCTTCAAACTTCCTTATCTATCTATTTCCATCCTCCCTGACGTCAGTCTGAAGAAGGGTCTCGACCCGAAACGTCACCCATTCATTCTCTCTGGAGATGTTGCCCAGCCCTGCAGAATGACCCCAGTATGTTGTCTATACAGAGACAGGTTTAACCTTCAATACCAGGTGAACTAACTAGCCCCAGTTGCCCAGAGGATTGGGACCAGGTGGTTACAGAGGGCTGTCTGGCGCAGACACTGACAACTGGGGTGCAACTCACACACGATCTCGCCTACATTCACAGACTGTATCGGTTTGACTTTTCATACATTCAGAGACTTGAAAGACACGTTCACTGATGCAACATCGTTGACCAACAATCTCATCAAGATTGTCGCTTGAGGTGGCAACAGTGTTCGAGCTAGGCCTCTGTGTGGGTTTCCTGTTTACGCTCTTTGCTCTCGCCCAAAGGTCAGCCCGTTAGACCATCCTGTTTGCTCGTTCATCAAGGTCCCTGGAGGCCAGGCACCAACGCCATTAGCAACGCACATCCCGTGGAAGCTGTGAGAGGGTTTACCTGTCAAGTGTGGGCCTCGTTAACCTGAACCAGAGTGGCTTTGCTTCTACTCCAGTAACGTGAGTGCTGCCTCGCCTGAGCAGCCCCGCACCGGGCACGGTCACCAGACAGGGTCACCAGGCAGGGTCACCTGGCAGGGTCACCAGGCAGGGTCACCAGACAGGGTCACCAGGCAGGGTCACCAGACAGGGTCACCAGGCAGGGTCACCTGGCAGGGTCACCAGGCAGGGTCACCAGGCAGGGTCACCAGGCAGGGTCACCAGGCAGAGGTGACCTTTAAAGTGATGCTCCTTCTCCGCCCTGCAGGAATGAACACATGGCCTGACATCCTCTTTAAGCCCCGTCAATCTTCCCCAAGTGGTTCAGGACCCGGCGGCCCCGCCCGCGGAAGTTGGCACCAAGCATCACCGAGCCAGAGGCTGAACCAAAGAGGCTCAACTCACCTCAGTCGGACACTTCGCCGGGAGCGCAGTACCAGCCGCCCACATCTCCATGGACGCTCTTCCTCTGGTCTTCGTTGTTCAGATGTTCCGGGTTTGCGGTGAGTGAGTCGGGGTTGAGGTTGGTCAGAAATCCATGGGTTGATGCTAACAAAGTGGTGACGTTCACCAACATTCCCCCTTCCCAACCCTCCGTATCCAGGGCCCATCTCAGTGGAGAAATCAACCCTACTTAACACAATCTGTATTGTATATGTTAGTGTATCTATTATCCATATATATATATATGGTAGACACAAAATGCTGGAGTAACTCAGTGGGACAGGCAGCATCTCTGGAGAGAAGGAATAGGTGACGTTTCAGGTCGAGGCCTTTCTTCAGATATATATACCCACGATAATATTTATATCGATAGATTTTTACTCTTTCCATTACGTGGACATAATTAACTATTTTTACCGGTTTCCAAAAAGATTAAAGGTCCCGACACGAAACGTCACCTATCCATGTTCTCCACAGATGCTGCCTGACCCGCTGAGTTACTCCAGCACTCTGTGAAACGTCACCTATCCATGTTCTCCACAGATGCTGCCTGACCCGCTGAGTTATTCCAGCACTCTGTGAAACGTCACCTATCCATGTTCCCCATAGATGCTGCCTGACCCGCTGAGTTACTCCAGCACTCTGTGGAACGTCACCTATCCATGTTCTCCACAGATGCTGCCTGACCCGCTGAGTTACTCCAGCACTCTGTGAAACGTCACCTATCCATGTTCTCCACAGATGCTGCCTGACCCACTCAGTTACTCCAGCACTCTGTATCCTTTATGCCTCAACTGCCTTCTGGTTTTTCCAATTTTGTTAATGTAGGTAATTGTAAAGAATTCTGAAACACCAAATGCGATCTCCAATGACTGCAAATTTCTTAAATTACTAGCAACACGTTTCTGTCCGAGTTCCTCTCGTCACCTAACAGATAACTTTAATTTAAGGGATATGTTTCCAGTTGCAGGATTCGGGCCTTTTCCGTCCGGGGCCCGGGGTGTTGTGACTGCTGATGTCGGTCAGGCGGTTGAATTGTCCTGTAAGATGCAGTACATCGTGGAAATCGCGGAACACGTCCTCTGGTACAAACAGCGTGTGGACGAGGCCCCGACAGCAATTAAGACCACCGGCTGCACACTGACCGGCTGCAGGGCGACTTTAAAAAAAGGTCCCGGCGCTTACACGTCCACTCTGAGAATACGGGACGCCCAAGTTGACGACTCGGGTGTATATTACTGCTCTGGATGGGATAACTATGCAACATTCGCGAGAGGTCTCACGCTTCTGGTCGGAGGTAAGATCAGGTGGAATTATGCACAGACTTTCACTGTGGCCGAACCCCGCGTTAACTGTGTCCCAATCTCCTCCCAGACAGCTCCACCAACGAGACCAGTCTGCTGGTGTTTGTGCCACAAGTTGAGACAAACGACTCGGCCCCCCTGGTGTGTGAAGTCAGCGGCCTTTCCTCCAACGTGGTTGTCATTTACTGGAACATCTCGGGACAGCTGACGGAACGGACGGAGTGACTCGGGCCGGATTGAGCCGGATCACAGCTACAGCGTTAGAAGTCAAGTGTTGGTCCCGGCTGGACTTTGGTGGAGAGGGGAGATCTGTACATGCATTGTGCAAATGGGGAGCGCGGACAAGACCCGGACCAAGAGCGTGTCCCGTCCCATCCCCACCCCAGACCATGGTGAGTTGGTACACGGCACAGCTCACATTATGTCCAAGGTGTCATCTGCCGCGCAGTATCTACGTTGACCTCTGCATTTTGTCGGGATTTATATGAGTCGCGCTTTGGGGCATTGAACATTATCTTGCTTCTAAAACTGATGGAGTCCACGAGGTGAAGATATTCCCACAGCCCTTCTCTCCATCCGCAATACTATCAAACCCAGCAAGTTCATCAGGAGACGAATTGGGCCTTTTGACCCATCATGTCTACTCCGCCATTCAATCGCAGCTCACGATTCAACCACAGACGCGCAACGTTGTGGCCTCCCCAAATTGTCCTGGTGTGTACCGGCGGTTGTTGGTCGACGCTGACTCGATGGGCCGAAAGGCCTGTTTCCTCGCCGTATGTCTAAACTAATCTATACTAAACTGATTGCTAAATGGCCTCGTGTGCCGCGTCTCTCTGTCATCCTTAGGTCAGTAAAACGTTGCCACGATATTCTGATCTTTTATTAAACATAAAACACACAACAGTGCGACACATGAACAGGCCCTTCGGCCCACCATGTTCATGATGACCGCGATACCAAGTACAATTAATTTCCTCTGCCTGAGGGTGATCGATATCCCTCCATTCCCGGCATCTTCATGTCCTGTGTAAATGCATCTTAGAGGCCACTGTCCCCGCCACTACCTCTGGCAGCGCAGTCCAGGCCCCCAACATCACCTGTATAAAATATTTACCCCACTTACATCACCTTTCATCTTTGCTCCTGTAAATTTGAAGCTATGTCCTTCGGTCTTTGCCATGGCAGCACTCGGCTTGACAGTATTACAGGGGTGGGTGATGCCTGTTCAAGTAATATCTGCTCATCTGGGGTCCAGCACCTGGCTTTGCGAAGGTACACAAAAATACTGGAGAAACTCAGCCGGTGAAGCAGCATCTATAGAGAGCGAAGGGGGGGGGGGGGGGGGGGGGGGGGGGGGACACTTTTAGTAAATTTGTCGGATCTTTGTGCACTTTGCAGAAACAAAGAATGTCGCCGCACCTGGTACAGGTGACAATAAACCATCGTTTCACTGAGTAACATTTCTCATTCACTAGACTGGTGTTATATCGCAGCGATCGGCCTCTCGATGATCCTCGCCTTCTCACTCATCCTCATTCCTATCTGGATCTATCAAACCCGCGCAGCAGGTGAGGCCTCGCGATTCCCAGCCCTATCCCTATAACCCATGGCGGTCCCTTCTCCAGGGAACAAGCGCGGGCAGGTGGGACTAGTGTAGCTGGGACATGTGGGCCGGTGTGGGCAGGTGGGGCTGAGGGGCCTGTTTCCACACTGTATCGCTCTATGACTAGGCAGGGCTAGTGTAGCTGGGACATGTGGGCCGGTGTGGGCAGGTGGGACTAGTGTAGCTGGGACATGTAGGCCGGTGGGACTGGTGTAGCCGGGACATGTAGGCCGGTGTGGGCAGGTGGGACTAGTGTAGTTGGGACATGTGGGCAGGTGGGACTAGTGTAGTTGGGACATGTAGACCGGTGTGGGCAGGTGGGACTAGTGCAGGTGGGACTAGTGTAGTTGGGACATGTAGGCCGGTGTGGGCAGGTGGGACCGAGGGGCCTGTTTCCACACTGTATCACTCTATGACTCCAACTTCCTAACTCGTCTGTCAATGATTTCAGAAAGAATTGGCTGGAATGGATAGGGCGGGCAGTGAGGTGAATTAGATTGAGGTCATGGTGGGTTGAAATATGCGGGATGGTGTGTGTGAAGTTCCAGCAGATGTATTTCCCGTCATTAGTGGTAACTCTGGTGAAAAGGCCCGAGGGCGGGCGTTGAAGACATTGTGAATCTTGGAATGTTTTAAAGTATTCGGCTTTCGCCCATCTCGGGAGATCGTTGCAGGTTCCATGGGATTTTAGGAAACCCTTCTCATGTTGGGTGATTCAAGACATATTTGATGACCAGTGACATATTGTAGGCATGTTAAGGAAGGATTAAGGCGACTGTGAACTCGGCGATTGTAGGCATGTTAAGCCATCTCCGTAACTGACTATAAATTGTCAGGACCAAATAATATTCAGAATTCCTTCTCTCCGCCATGAACATACAGGCATCGACCGCCAAAGGGGAAGAAGGCGAGGGCGTGGAAGTGAGACGCAGGTATGTGTGATTAACTCAGTTTGGTTTATTGTCACCAGTCCCGAGGTACAAGGAAAAGCTTTTGTTGCGTGCTATCCAGTCAGGTGAAAGACAAGACATGTATAGACACACGATAAGGGAATGACGTTAAAACCAGTAAAGTCCGATCAAAGATAGTCCGAGGGTCACCAATGAGGTGGACAGTAGTTTAGTGGTACACAAAAAAGCTGGAGAAACTCAGCGGGTGCAGCAGCATCTATGGAGCGAAGGAAATAGGCAACGTTTCGGGCCGAAACCCTTCTTCAGACTGTAGTTTAAGGGGTGCTTCGTTATAAAAAAAAACCACACAAACCTGATGTTTGGGAACGGGTGTGAATGATTAATAGACAATAGACAACAGACAATAGGTGCAGGAGTAGAGGCCATTCGGCCCTTCGAGCCGGTACCGCCATTCAATGTGATCACGGCTGATCATCCCCAATCAGTACCGCGTTCCTGCCTTCTCCCCATATCCCCCGACTCCGCTATCTTTAAGAGCCCTATCCAGCTCTCTCTTGAAAGGGTCCAGAGAACCGGCCTCTTGAGGCAGAGAATTCGATTCTGAGGCAGAGAATGATGAGCCTAAACAGAGTTAACGTGGGTTTATGGATGGGAATCTGCTGCAGTTCCTGGAGGATGTGAGGAATATGTCACGCTTCTGTTGCCCGATCGTTAAGGAATGTTAGGGCGTCGTGAACGATATTTTTAAAATACCAATGGCTAATGTACATTTCAGCCCCCAGATCCCATTGTATACGCCTCGCTCCAGTTCGCCGCCTCGCCTCCCGCCGGCAGGTGAGAACCAGATTGTGTTTTATGCCAACGTTGCATTGTGAAGAGAGGGCCCAAGGCCGCGGCGACACTACATCCCCATCTGAACATTCCGGGGTTGCCTGAATCTCTGTGGCTCGGTGTCGGAAATGCAAATCAAACAATGTAATGTTAGACTTAGATTAATCCCGCTATTGAGGAATGTTGGAAATCTTAATGGCAGAGGCTTTTGGCAAGGCGTGTGCAATTCTTCCATTCCTCTGATCTAGGAGTTTTGTTTTTATATGGAGATGTTGATTTAGTCTGTATGTAAATTAAATGTATTATAAATAAAACGAGAGAAGTGAATGAATGAGATGCTACATCCGGCCTGGGGTACACGGGGTCAAAGGACACGCTGCCGCAATAGGGGCCGGAGCAGCGGACCGTCTCTCCATAGATGCTGCCGGTCCCGCTGCGATTCTACAGCATTTTTGTGAATGGTCTCGTAGAAACATAGAAACATAGAAACATAGAAACATAGAAAATAGGTGCAGGAGTAGAGGCCATTCGGCCCTTCGTGCCTGCATTCGCCATTCAATATGATCATGGCTGATCATCCAACTCAGTATCCCATCCCTGCCTTCTCTCCATACCCCCTGATCCCTTTAGCCACAAGGGCCACATCAAACTCCCCTCTTAAATATAGCCAATGAACTGTGGCCTCAACTACCTCATGTGGCAGAGAATTCCACAGATTCACCACTCTCTGTGTGAAAAATGTTTTTCTCATCTCGGTCCTAAAGAATTTCCCCCTTATCCTTAAACTGTGACCCCTTGTTCTGGACTTCCCCAACATCGGGAACAATCTTCCTGCATGTCCAACCCCTTAAGAATGTTGTAAGTTTCTATAAGATCCCCTCTCAATCTTCTAAATTCTAGCGAGTACAAGCCGAGTCTATCCAGTCTTTCTTCATATGAAAGTCCTGACATCCCAGGAATCAGTCTGGTGAACCTTCTCTGTACTCCCTCTATGGCAAGAATCTCCTCAGATTAGGAGACCAAAACTGTACGCAATACTCCAGATGTGGTCTCACCAAGACCCTGTACAACTGCAGTAGAACCTCCCTGCTCCTATACTCAAATCCTTTTGCTATGAACGTCTCGACCCGAAACGTTGCCCATTTCCTTCTCTCCAGAGATGCTGACTGTCCCGCTGAGTTACTCCAGTCGTGTGTCTATCTTCGGTGTAAACATCTGCAGTTCCTTCCTACACAACTTCAGGAATATTACCTACTTTAGAAAGTGTTGCTCAGCAATGTTCAATAAGTACGGACGTGGGGATAGACGGAGCAAACGGAACAGCAACAATTCTCGACACTCCAGACCTCAAAGTTCACTTTCGCGATTCGAACTTTGTAAACGTTATAACCAAGCTGACCTCCCGGTGGCTCAGCACTTCAACTCCCCCTCCCACTCCGTCTCCGACCTCTCTGTCCTGGGTCTCCTCCATGGCCACAGCGAGCAGCACCGGAAATTGGAGGAACAGCACCTCGTATTCCGTTTGGGGGAGTCTGCATCCTGGGGGCATGAACATCGAATTCTCCCAATTTTGTTAGTCCTTGCTGTCTCCTCCCCTTCCTCAGCCCCCCTGCTGTCTCCTCCCATCCCCCAGCCTTCGGGCTACTCCTCCTTTTCCCTTTCTTGTCCCCACCCACCCCCGCCCCCGATCAGTCTGAAGAAAGGTTTCGGCCCGAAACGTTGCCTATTTCCTTCGCTCCATAGATGCTGCTGCACCCGCTGAGTTTCTCCAGCTTTTTTGTGTAACCTTTGTAAACATCTCAATTAGTTCACTTTTTAATTTTCCAGAGTCGGCCGCACACAAGTGCGTCACCCAGAGAGTTGTAAATCTGTGGAATTCTCTGCCACAGAAGGCAGTGGAGGAGAACTCACAGGATGTTTTCAAGAGAGAGTGAGATTTAGCTCTTAGGGCTAAAGGAACCAAGGGATATGGGAAGAAAGCAGGAACGGGGTACTGATTGTGGATGATCAGCCATGATCATATTGAATGGCGGTGCTGGCTCGGAAACAACCCCTTCGGCCCATCGCGTCCGTGGCGACCAAGATCTCCCATCCCATATCCCCTAATACCGTTAGCCCTAAGAACAATTCATACATAACTCTCTCTTGAAAAACATCCAGAAAATCGGCCTCTACAGAATTCCACAGATTCACAACTCTCTGGGTGAAGAGGTATTTTCTCATCCCTGTTATAAATGGCCTACCCCTTATTCGTAAACTGTGTGTGACCCCTGGTTCTGGAAATCCCCCAACAGCGGGAACATTTCCCCTGCATCTGGCCTGTCCAACCCCTTAAGAATGTTATATGTTTCTATAACATCACCTCTCATCCTTCTAAATTCCAGTGAATACAAGCCTGGTCGACCCATTCTTTCATCATATGTCAGTCCCGCCATCCCGGGAATTAACCTGGTGAACCTACGCTGCACTCCCTCAATAACAAGAATACACTGCACTCCCTCAATAGCCCCACGACTCTGTGACACGAGCACAGTGATGCTGGTTAACAAATAAAGACACAGCGCGCTGGAGTAACTGAGCGGCATCTCTGGAGAACGTGGATAGGGCGCGAGTCAGTAGGGACTCTTTATTACACATTGAACAAATCCAGTTTCAGATCCCCACATTCAATCGTGTATTTTATGATCTTGCTGGATTTTATTTGGATAACATCTGAAATTTAAAAAAAAAAAGCACAGCGCTCGAGTTTTCAAAACTGGTTTATTGTACATTGCCACGGAAATATTTTGTTAAATTCTGGAGTTACAGCAGAGTCTTATGTTAGAAATACAAAATACAATCCTTTTTATTGTTAAAATAAAAATAATAAAAGCTGTACATGAATTGTAACATGTCAATATATACCAGGTATCTGTGGCACCTATTATTGTTCTTACTTCTAATAAAAAAAATATTTTAAACAAAGAAACACAAAGTGAATTTAGAAGGAAATCGGGACCACAAGATCAGGTTAAAAGTAACGGAACGTCGTAACCCATCGCCGGAGACTGGGCATCGCTATTCGCCTCTGGATGCCGTTTCCAATAGCTTGGTGGAAATTGCTTTGGAGACGCGAGGAGATGTGTCTACCGGTACACGGTCAGGATAGGAGTTTTTCTTCTGAGTACATGTGTGTACTTACCGTAATTTGGCAGGTACTGGGAAGGATGTGCGCCTTATCTGTAACACATTCGCACCATCCCGTCAATCAACCAAATTAGCAGTTTGCTGCTGGAACTTTCACCGGCTGCATTTCCGGGTTCAATATCTTCCACTACACGCCATGCTCGTCTCTAGCGCCTCCGGTCTTTGAGTCGGGCTGCGTTAAACCTCAAACCAGCGTAGACACTCTGCGGGAGAATAGGGAGACCGTTGTCAGTGGGTCGTGGAAGCAGGAAGAGACCAGTCGGCCCGTTAAACCTCTCCTAGAATATCATTAAATTCAGATCTCGGAACAGTTCCGTTTAGTTTATTGTCCCGTCTACCGATGTACAATAAACAATAGACAATATGTGCAGGGATAGAGGCCATTCGGCCCTTCGAGCACCGCCATTCAATGTGATCATGGCTGATCATCCCCAATCAGTACCCCATTCCTGCCTTCTCCCCATATCCCCTGACTCCGCTATTTTTAAGAGCCCTATCTAGCTAATCAGTCAGGAGAAAGACAAGACACGATTACACCGGGCCACTTACATAATATGGAAATAACGTTTAGTGCAAGGTAAAACCAGCAATGTCCGAACATGGATAGCCCGAGGGTCTCCCACGAGGTAGATAGTAGTTCAGCACTGCTCTCTGGTTGTGGTAGGGTAATTCAGTTGCCTAATAACAGCTGGGAAGAAACTGTCCCTGAATCTGGAGGTGTGAGTTTTCACCAGACTGATTCCTGGGATGGCAGGACTTTCATATGAAGAAAGACTGGATAGACTCGGCTTGTACTCGCTAGAATTTAGAAGATTGAGGGGGGGATCTTATAGAAACTTACAAAATTCTTAAGGGGTTGGACAGGCTAGATGCAGGAAGATTGTTCCCGATGTTGGGGAAGTCCAGGACAAGGGGTCACAGCTTAAGGATAAGGGGGAAATCTTTTAGGATCGAGATGAGAAA